>NW_026920524.1:0-175207 GCF_032062105.1 Saccostrea cuccullata | reverse complement strand
AATTCTCTGCTTGTGTGGTCTCTGTCTTTAAAATTTAGTTACAGCTACTCTTTATTTTGTTTTCATTAAAATGTTAGTAATGCAGGAAATCAAAAACATGTATATTTTCATCTTATATGTGCTTTATATGCGCTCAGATTATCTTATACTATGTAAGATTTGCTCTTTTAAACAAAATTATAAAAATTAAAGATGTCTTCTGCATCAATGTTTGTCTGAGAAAAAAAAATAGGAATAATTCATTCTTGAGCTTAACTGTGTAATTATCACCGTCTTACATCGATATCATAAAAGCAATAATTTATTACCACTTTCAAAAATCTCTTATTGTCTATGAGACCCCAACCCCCTCCCTGGGTTGGGGTCTATGATTTTTCGGGAACATCACTTGTCCCAGATACCTAGGAAAATAATTACTTTCGTCCTTAACTAAGTAATCTGTACATTCAATGTTAATTAATCTGCAAATTCGGGAGATTCTGAACCCTCTCTCCGACCCCCTCTGGATCCACGCATGTGGACGAGAAGTAAATAAGAAATGGACTCTTCAAACATGACAAAAACTATTTGGTTTTAAGATGGGGTATTTTTTTGAATTTTTTTCTTAAATGTAGAAAATTACATGAAAGATGATAACTATGCTTTCGAAACCGATTTTTGTTTGTTTGTTTGTTTGTTTTGTAATTTTTGTTTTTCAGAAAATATGCTGTTGGAAAATATTTTTCAAAATAGACAATTTTAATGGGTCTCTTTTTAGTAAATGAAAAATAAATTAGAGGTATCGTAAACGATGAGTTCAATAAAAGATATCCCCCCGCCTTCCATATAAATATAATGGCAGTGTCCATGTTTTGCTGTGGGAAACCCAAAATATGTGTCGGATCAAAAAGTACAATAAGGCACAATGGCAATATATAATAAAGATTCTGTGAAAATTTCACCAAATTTCAATCAGTGATATGAAAGGAGTTGCGGATAGAGATGGGTACCCCCAAAGCGTAACAGATGGACGGACGGACATCCCGATTACTAAATAGTATATACATGTACATATACATGTACCGTCCCGCTTTTCAACCGGGGTGTAGAAATACAGTTATATATGTAAATTGATTTACAATACCTTAGACATACAATATCACAATGAAATGTGTATGAATGCATTGTCAAAACGTAAGAAATCTTTAATAAGACAATCGTTTCTTCTCAGCAGAAATTTATCAAAATATTAGTTGAGTACGTTATTACTCAAATCAACCACGTCCCCAAGTAGTTGTAGCAACCCCACTCCCCCTCTTAATAATATGTATAATTAAATAATGCATTGTTTGTATTTTAAATTCTTCTTAGAACCTTACTTTTTCTTTAGAACTCGCTAAAATTAATAAAAAGGCCTTATTTTAACTTTACGCCCTAAATTACGCCTACCCATGAGTAGACGTAAAATTTTGGCCTAAATTTAGTCAGGCGTAACGATACGCTCTTTAATGAAATGCAAATCTTCGTGCTAGTCCCGACTTAACGCCGGCGTAGCGCTACGACTGGGCGTACGACCTTTGATGAAACAGGCCCCTGGGTATTAACTACAGATGATTCTTTTTAAAATTAAAGTTTAATTTAATTTTCGCTAGTAAAATTTAATCATATATAAATTAATGATTTAAAAAAAATGAAAAAAAGATTTTAAATATTCCTTTTCTGGGGCCCGTTTCATCAAAAGTCGTAGATTTAAGCCTTAACTTAGGCGTACTTCCTGGGCTTACGCCAAAATTTAGTCGGGCGTAATTTCCGTTTCACCAAGTGGCGTAAGTCTAGTCGTAAAAGATAAGCTTAGTTGCAGGACTAAGTCCTTGACAACGCAGCATTGCGCAGGCGCTAAAACATAAACATTGTCCACTGTGTTAAATCATATAATATGTAATATTGTAGCACGTCAAAGTACAGAATAACACAAATTATAGATTAATGAATACCTGCACTGTTAATTTGAAACATGCATGGATTAATAGAGTAATGTAGGAGATATGCATCTTATAATTGAATTTCGTTTTTTTTAAATATTTCAATAATTAGAGTCATACATTGAAAGTAAGAAAATGATCGTACATGTGCATGCATTTCTGTACAAAGCTAATCCATTTATTTTGAAATTTTACACCCCCCCCCTCTTTCCGAAATTGAAACAAATTAATGCCTTTGCCTTTGATAATATATTTCAAAATTTGATACATACCGACTCTACTGAAAAATACTAATGATTAAGTTTGAGACAGTATAAGATTTTTAAAAATTATTCTTATAAGAAATGTATACTTGCAAGCAAAAATAATGTATAAAAAGTTTACATATGTACCCATACTGAGTCAAGAAATAAATTTTACACATCTACTACTAAGGTACACGTAAGACAATCCTTTCTAAGTCTATTAAATTTTTGTCAATTCAAATGATTCATTATAATATTATTATTGTTTATTAAAATGGCACAAAGGTTCATAAAACAATTTCGAATACTAGTACTAGACTGCAGGTTCATACAATTATAGACAAAAATTCTTTACTATCTAGAGCTTAAAATTGATGTACCGTTTTTCAAGTACGCAGAGAGAGAGAGAGAGAAGGAGAGAGAGAAAGAGATTCCAAAAAATTACTACAAAGGTATTCTTACATAAATGCTTGTATGGTCTCCGTCTTTAAAAATAATTTACCGTTAGTCTTTATTTTGTTTTTCATTAAAATGTAAGTTATGCAGGAAATAAAAAAAATGTACATGTATATTGTTATCCTATATGTGCTTTATATGCGCTTAGATTATCTGAGAGGATGTAAGATTTACTCTGTCAGACGAAATCGTAAAAATAAATGTAGATGTCTTCTGCATCAATGTTTTTCTGAGAAAAAATATTTTTAAAAGGAATAATTCATTTCTTGAACTTAACTGTGTTGCATCGATATAAAAGTAAGATTTTCCCCATTTAAAAATCTCTTATTGTCTATGAGATTCCCTCCGGGTTCTGTTTTATATATATTCACTGGGGACACCACTTGTCCCAGATACCTAGAAAAATAATTACCTTCGCCTCTATTTCTGTACATTAAATGTTGAATATTCTGCAAATTCGGGAGGTTATGAACCCTCTCTCCGATCCCCTCGAGATCCACACATGTGGACGAGGAGTAAATAAGAAAGACTCTTCGAACATGGTAAAAAAAAATCCTACAGTTGTATACATATGTATTTGGATTTGTGATGTATTATTTTTCTGTAATTTAAATGTAGAAAATTACCAGAAAGAGGATGATTGTGCTTTTGAAACCGATGTTTTTTTTTCCAAAAAAAAATATTTTGGGGAAAAGATTTTTTAAAATCAAAATAGACAATTTTAATGAATTTCCCGCCTCCTTTAGGAATATAATGGCATGTTTTGCTATGTTAAACCCAAAATAAGAGTCCGATCAAAAAGTAAGTTAATTCACAATGGCAATATTTAATAAAAATTCTGTGAAATTTCATTCAGTGGTAAGAGAGGAGTTGTGGATAAGAGATGGGTACCCAAAAGCGCAACAGACGGACATAAAGTGGGGGTATAAATAGAGTTATAAGTGTAGTCACTATACTCGATTTACAATACCTTATACATACAATACAACAATCAAATGTGTGTGTGTGTGAATGCTTTATCAAAAACGTAAGAAATGGTGATCGAAATCTCTAATAAGACAATTTTTTCTTCTGAGAAGAATTCTATTACAATATGAAGTACGTTATTACTTTACTTCAATCAACCAAAATGGTTGTAACAGCCCCCCCCCCCCCCCCCCCCCCCCACTTCATAGTATGTATAATTAAATAATGCAATGTATGTATTTTAAAGACTTCTTAGAACCGTACTTTTTCTTTAGAACTCGCTTAATTGTTTTAAAATCAGTAAAATTGCTTAATTTTAACTTTACGCCAGAACTTACGCCTACCCTTGAGTAGACGTAAAAGTTTGGCCTAAATTTAGTCAGGCGTAACGATACACTCTTTAATGAAACGCAAATCTTCGTGCTAGTCCCGACTTTACGCCGGCGTAGCACTACGACTGGGCGTACGACCTTTGATGAAACGGGCCCCAGGTCATTCACTAGTTCGTCTAATTAAAACGAAGCAAAAATCATTTTGTTTTCATCTTGAATCATTTAAAGCCATATATGGCGTATGTACAATGAAAATTATTAGACTAAAATTATAAGAACTTATTATTTGTATCATTACTTTATATAAACATGATAAAGATAGAAAGAAGATGGGCGCATTTGGCGAGTAATCAGCAGGAATCAATTGTACGAAACATTTATGGTTTAAATGTCCATGATTTGGTTGGCTGAACAGCTGGTCAGATTTTTCAAGCACGTCCATAGCTTTTTTTCATTTAGTTTGAAAGACCGTGTGAAATTGTATCATTTATGTCCGTTTTTCCTGAGGGTACTGTTACATATTAAGGTTTCACAAAAAATAAACACCTAAAATATTTAATGCATAGATGCATGATACATGTACATTATAGAATAGAAGATTAGATTCTGAATTGATTTCGCTCGAGAACCAAACTGAACCAAAATTTATCTAATCAAAATTTTAATACATAATACATAAGTACATAAAATGAAACTGACAAAATAAATGGTTGTTTGCATGAAAAAAAAATTAACGCCCCATGCCAGGCTCGAACCAAAAAACTTTTCGCTTCGATTGCAGTGAACAGGTAAATAAACTTACCGAGCTATCACCGCTACACTTATACTGATAATTTTAAAAGGACAAAGAAGCAACACATTCACACATTTGGATTTTTTGGGAAAAGTTATTTTTTCGTGGTCTCTGGGTCGTCTCTCCATTTTTTAAAAAAGTTTATTCGTTTCTTTGAATTTAAAAACACACGAATACCGTTTCAAAATCATGGAGAGAAGACCCAGATATATAAAATATTTTTAGAAAAACGTGTCTAAAAATGTACCTTTTTGTACCAAATGTCTGATTTGGCCAACTTTCAAGTTATTTTTTAGGTAATCAGAGCTCAATTTCAGGAAAATATTTTCCTTTCCTGTTGCACAGGACCCCGATAAATAAAAAAATGTTAAAATTTCACGTGACATGTCGATAAAATTTTCACTTTTCAATTACCCCCAGATTCCTGCCGAATGCCCATCAAAAGCGCCCACGTTCTTTTCCGTAAATTACAAAATCTAAGTCAATTGCGTTATAAAGATATCAAAATTTAATTTGGATTCTCGGAATTTTTCTCCGACTTGGAAGAAGATACAAAAGATTTAAATAACACATTACAGAGAAGATAAAATCGTATTATTAGATAAAACGAGGTGTTCTCCGTGCGAAAAGCTTTAATTTAAATGTATTTACTATATTTCTTTAGTTAATTTTGTATTTTTCAAAAATATATTTTTTGATCAGTTACGCCATATATGGCTTTAAAAAAACGCTGCATAATTGCATGACACTTATCATTGAGCTGATTGAGTGAATGTATATGATTTAATAATGAGATATTTGTTAGGCATATACTCAGTATGTACAAGCAAATATTGCTGTATCAAACAAAGGAAAGGGGGGATTCAAATTAGGAAATAAAAGATCGTTTTTAAGTAAATCAGTCTTGTAGTACTGCAAAATGGATGCAGTTGTGGAGATTTATGGATGATATGAGCATGTTGTCTGGAATATTTCCATATTAGGGAATTTAATAGCAAAAAAGAGTGAAAATACCGGTGGTGCTTTTCATGTATTACATGTGTATTTTAAAATTCCTAATAGCCCAAGGGGGTTCCTCAGTGCAGAAAACCACTAGCCCCATCCTCAATAATGGAAGCCTCGGGTGTAGCGCGATGCTAATTACACACCCATCATGTGAAATAGTTATAGTAGCCCTATATCAATTTCAGTATTGTTTTAAATTCATTAAAACAAATGACAAAAACAATAAATCAAAAAAAAAAATCAAAATAAAGCAGACACTCAGTCAAAATCAAAGACAGAAAGAAGCACTGTTTTAACTGAAAGTTTTTCAGTAATACAATGAATCTCGTAAGTTACATATCAGATGAGATAAACTTACAAACAATTATTTAGTTGTTGTCAATTATCCCATTTATCATCATCTCAGCTCACTTTGCGATTGTAATACTGTCTGCATGAATCAATAATTTACAGCTGATTTATGAACACACGATTGTTAAAATTTCCATTTCCCTTTCTAATATACATTGTCAGAACATACTTAGTTGGTTATGATATAAAATTAAATAATAAACACTTTCGATTTATGAAAGATTATCTAACAATATACGATTATTTACTAAATACTTCTCGCCCTCAAGAGAGTTAAAAAGACAGAGAAAATTCAAAATACAAACAAGTGCAACTTAGGATTAATTGTTCCGATATATCTATTTTAATTTTGTGCACAATTGTTTTCAAAATTACATTAAAATCTATTTTCCTTAAACAAGAAACCAGCAATGGATAAATATTAATAGAATAAACTTACCTTTTCTCTTGTCAATCAGAAAATCTTGTTGACATTAAGTGTTTCTTAGTCGCCATATTTTTTTCCATGAAAACAAACGTTGTTATGATCAGGATCAACGGAAGTTGATTTTCGGAACTCTCGAGAATTCCGAATTCTCGCGACACAAAGTGCCCTTTTGATTCCTTGATTACCATGCCCTTTTTAGGGTCTAGATTTAACACTGAAGCACCACCGGTATTTTCACTCTTTTTTGCTATTAAACAGCTGTTAAATTCCCTAATATGGAAGTATTCCAGACAGCATGCTCATATTATCCATAAATCTCCACAACTGCATCCATTTTGCAGTACTACAAGACTGATTTACTAAAAAACGATCTTTTATTTCCTAATTTGAATTCCCCCCTTTCCTTTGTTTAATATAGCAATATTTGCTTGTACATATATGCCTCACAGGTATCTCATTATTAAATTATATACATTCACTCAATCAGCTCAATAATAAGTGTCATGCAATTATGTAGCGTTTTTTTAAAGCCATATATGGCGTATCTGATCAAAAAATATATTTTTGAAAAATACAAAATTAAGTAAAGAAATATAGTTAATATATACATTTAAATTAAAGCTTTTCATACAATTCGGAGCACGGAGAACACCTTGTTTTATCTAATAATACGATTTTATCTTCTCTGTAATGTGTTATTTAAATCTTTTGTATTTTCTTCCAAGTCGGAGAAAATTCCGATAATCTAAATTAAATTTTGATATCTTTATAACGCAATTGACTTAGATTTTGTAATTAACGGAAAATTTCTATCTTTATCATGTTTATATAAAGTTATGATACAAATAATAAGTTCTTATAATTTTAGTCTAATAATTTTCATTGTACATACGCCATATATGGCTTTAAATGATTCAAGATGAAAACAAAATGATTTTTGCTTCGTTTTAATTAGACGAACTAGTGAATGACCAGAAAAGGAATATCTTAAATCTTTTTTCATTTTTTTTTAAATCATTAATTTATATATGATTAAATTTTACTAGCGAAAATTAAATTAAACTTTAATTTTAAAAAGAATCATCTGTAATTAATACCCTGATTTTTTAACGATGAACTTTTTTCAATGTTACTTTTTAATTTTTGCCTCTATATTTGGGCTTGTCACTTTTTACTCGGGGATAGTAACTTTATTGCCACAAAGCTGTTGATTAGTACTTGATTTCCTTTATCGCACAGCGATGACTATGATTTGATAGCACAAAAAGCTAATGGGTTTACGTATGTGAATTTATATGATAAATGCTTACTTGTGATTTTAGGATAACTGGAGATAATGATTTCTTTTTTCCATTGATATTACATAAATATTTTCCTAAGTATTATGTTACAATAAATTGGTTTAGATTTTTTTTTATAAACGTAATCAATAATTACAATGGAAATTAAAACCATAATCATGTTCATTGAGGATTTTCAATATGTAACAGGTCAAACAGGAACTTCAATTGTGAACATTGCAGAGAACACACTCATCAGAAGATGACCCTCAGAAATAGGACAATTGTAAGTAATCAGTAAAATGAACAGGAATACTTCATGCCAACCATAAGATTTTTAGAGACATTTTCGCTTCTTAAATTAGATAGAGGGAAAAACTTGTACATACTACATAACTACTAGGCAACCACCCTTTAACTGCAGGAAAGCTTTTGGTATGTGCAATACAGCTACATAAAACCTCTTTAGTATTCATGTTAAGTTTGAGAAAGTACCTTAGTATTTTTTCTAGTGTTTGCCAACATTTTCATGCACACTGTTTGCTTGTTTGTACTATCATTTTATTTTAAATTCTTCAGATGTCCTTTACCTTTGCCAGTTTAGAATCATTTGTTCTAAGGGCATCTGAGGGTTGATTCCAGAACTTAATTAATTGTAAAGTAAATACTGGGGTACTATACGGTCATAGGTTATGTTAATACATGTATAACATTTTGTTCTGATAGAGGTGGCATACAGGAAAAGAAACAATACTAGATATCACTTCAAAGGAATAAAACAGCTTCATCTTGTAGGTGTATCTTATTTAAGAATCACTTTATGTCTGATGTGCTGAAAGTTATTCATAATCTGTTTGACTGTAATTTTTCATATTTTCAACTTCTATCCAGCTTAGTCAATTTTAATTAAATTTTGTGCAAAGCATTACCCAGGAAGGGGGGATGGAGTGTCAAGTGTGTCTCTGTCCCTGTTAATATCATTTCAAAGCAGTTAGTAAGGTTTAGATCAATTTTAAATCCTCTTAAGCAGAACCATTGGGCTAAAAACAATACTAATGTGAAAGCTTTATCATTAAGTGTAGAGATGTTTTTGAAGATTATGTACCCCTAATGTACTGATAGTGTTACATTATAAGTCTAAAATTTGAAAGGAATAGGTGTAAAATCTTTTTAAAATCTCCTTATTAACAATCAGAAACTAACATACTGTCTAATTAATGTGCAACATCGTTTTGTGTGTTGAATGATGATTCCATTTTGATAAAATTATGGCGGATGGGGGGTAGGATGAAGATGCAGTTAGACATAGAAGAAAAAAAAAGTTTGATAGAATTTTCTTCCATTTTATTTATCAATACATATTTCTGAATAAGAAAATTAATATACTTCTACTTCTTGGTTGGGTTTGATCAACATAAAGGGTGATCTTGCTGTAGTCAAGAAAAACATGTTTTATACTGCAAAGAAATGCCTTTATCTAATTGCAGAATGAATAAAATGGACAGAGGCAGAACTGAAGGAGATGCATGAAATGAGGAATATTTCAAAGATTGCATGCGCATAACCACTGCTACTGGATAAACATATGGCAATATAAAAGAGCAGGGTCAATAGAGGTATCATACAGTATAGGCCATGAGAGACCCTGAAGAAGAAAGTATTGAACAGAAACAAAAATAAAACCATTTTGACATTTATTGAAATATAGGATCAAAGTCTTACATGTAAAATTTGGGCATGTACTGACTTTTCTCTAGCTCTAAGTCTTATAACAGTGATGATTTGATTTAATATCTTTATCCCGATTTGTTGAAAAGAATTGGACATAATGCATCAATTATTTTAAAGTTTTGATACAACGAATTCATTCATTGTACTTGTAACTGAGTTTTCTGGTGCGACACTGTTTTATCGGCTTCAAAACTAAGTTTGTGATTTCCAAACCAGATTAATGAGATCATGTAATATCTTTTAACATCGGTGACTATTTAATCCATTCTTTTTACATCTCAGAAGTATTATTATTATTACAGGGAAAATATGCATTGTACATGTATCTGTAATAAACAGGATTCTAGAAAATTTCCATATAATACAACACAATCTTAGCAACTGAAGGCAAATATCTTATCAAGGGTGTGATCTATTTATCAATATGGTTTTCAGCATCTTGCTCTAACTGTAATGACTTGCTCCAAGTTCCAATATTTAAATTAAAATTTTGCAAACATGGTTATAAAATTCTTTAAAAGCCAAATAGTTTAGGCACAAAATGCTTATATATTTCCTATCATTTGTAAAGTGTACACTGAATGAGATGTGGAATGTTAGAATTAAAGTATTAAATATATTTTGGACTTATGTATGCTTATGCAGATAAATTTGAATTCAACTAGGGAAGGTAAATGTCATACTTATTGGTTTTGCAATCTAATGCACGAGTATAAATATCCAAGACAAATTTGACAATTTTAATGAAGGGTATAAGTAATCCAAGAAGAATTGGACAGGTAAGCATCACCTGTTGGGTTTTATTCTAATTTTGGGATGTAATATCCAAGAAGAGTTGAACCAATGTCCAATACCTATTGAGTTTTCCTTCTTATGAAAAAAAATGAGTAATCCAAGAAGAATGTCCAATACCTTTTAGTTTATATACTATTTAAGGGATGAAGATATCCAAGAGGAATTGGACAGGTATCCATCACATGTTGGGTAGTATTCTGATGAGGGGATTTCTTAAGAAACCCAAGAATTAGACAAGTGTCCATTGCCTGTTGGGTGGGATGTAGATATCCAAGAAGAGTTGGACAGATGTCCATTACCTGTTGGGTGGTATTCTGATGAAACAATTCAAGAAACCCAAGAAGAATTGGACAAGTGTCCATTACCTGTTGGGTGGGATGTAGATATCCAAGAGGAGTTGGACAGGTGTCCATTACCTGTTGGGTTATATTTTATGAGGAGATTCAAGAAACCCAAGAAGAATTGGACAAGTGTCCATTACCTGTTGGGTGGGATGTAGATATCCAAGAGGAGTTGGACGGATGTCCATTACCTGTTGGGTGGTATTCTGAAGAAACAATTCATGAAACCCAAGAAGAATTGGACAAGTGTCCATTACCTGTTGGGTGAGATGTAGATATCCAAGAGGAGTTGGACAGGTGTCCATTACCTGTTGGGTGGTATTCTGATGAAACAATTCAAGAAACCCAAGAAGAATTGGACAAGTGTCCATTACCTGTTGAGTGGGATGTAGATATCCAAGAAGAGTTTGACAGCTGTCCATTACCTGTTGGGTCGTATTTTGATGATGCAATGCAAGAAACCCAAGAATTAGACAAGTGTCCATTGCCTGTTGGGTGGGATGTAGATATCCAAGAGGAGTTGGACAGATGTCCATTACCTGTTGGGTGGTATTCTGATGAAACAATTCAAGAAACCCAAGAAGAATTGGACAAGTGTCCATTACCTGTTGGGTGGGATGTAGATATCCAAGAGGAGTTGGACAGGTGTCCATTACCTGTTGGGTTGTATTTTATGAGGAGATTCAAGAAACCCAAGAAGAATTGGACAAGTGTCCATTACCTGTTGGGTGGGATGTAGATATCCAAGAGGAGTTGGACGGATGTCCATTACCTGTTGGGTGGTATTCTGATGAAACAATTCAAGAAACCCAAGAAGAATTGGACAAGTGTCCATTACCTGTTAGGTGGGATGTAGATATCCAAGAGGAGCTGGACAGGTGTCCATTACCTGTTGGGTTGTATTTTGATGAGGAGATTCAAGAAACCCAAATAGAATTGGACAATGTACACATGTTCAATTGTTCTTGGGTAGTTTGATCCCTTCGTCAAAATTCAACCCAACAGGTATTGGACACCTGTCCAATGCCTGTTGGATACCTTCATTGTGTCCAACATGTAATGGGCATTTGCTTATTATTAATTGGTCATGACTCAAAAAGGTTTCTCTTAAATACTTAATTTTGTTATTCAAGAAAGGTTGAACAGAGTCTGAGATGTGTTGAGTTGTGTTTTCACAATTCAGTTTTTTTGCAGTTAGATATTCATATATTTTAATATTAGATATTTTGAAATATACAGGTGTATATCCTTATTGCTAAGAACAATTTAGTTAGGTGTTACAATAAAAGAGCTATATCACAGAAATTGACAAAAATATGGTTTCAAAACCAAAGGTTTTCAGTCTTGTCTGAATTTACCAGCAAATATTAAATATATAATAAATTTGAAATGAATAAAAAACAATAAGAAAAAACCCAATAAAATACGGACACGAGGATTAATATCCAATAAGATTTGAACAGTAACTACCCAAATAATGCTCTCTCGTGTGTACACTTTTTTTTGTATCCAATAAGCAGTATCCAATAGGACTTGGACTTGATGTACCCAATATATAACCAAATGTGTGTCGATCGACGGAGGACGGACAGAAATACCGAATTACTTTATACCCTCCCGCTTTTCAAGCGGGGGGTATTACTATTAAATCAGTCAAAATGGTCACAGTGCCCTTCATCATAAAATTTGGATTTTGCATGGTTTTCTCGTAGACACGCATTTAAGGACAGATGATGCAAACAAAAAAATGGATGCCTAGACTGGTATATATTTTTTAACCTAATTTCATTGGAAATGGTGCAAATAATAAATTTCTAGAATATAAAGAAATTGTAAACCTTCTGTGATGTTAAAAGGTCTGCCCTTCTGAAACCGTCCTTATCAATCTATAGAAATATTTTCACTTTAAATTCCATTTTTGTGCAAATTTTAATAAAAAATGAAAAACTACGCGGGTAAAGTTATTCATTTTATTCATTTAAACGTGACCAAGTTGTTATTTTAAAATTCTTTGACAAAAGTTTGTTTGTATCATCTATCCTTAAGGTCTTTTGTCTTTAGCGGAGTGCCTTCTTGTTTTTCTTCGGTTTCTTTGTTTCTTTACCACTATTTTTATTATTATTGTTTTTTTTTCTTACTGATTTTGTGCACGTGAGTTTTCGAAGCAATAAAATACACATATCAAATTGAATCAAGTAAGGGAAATTACTACTTTGTCTATTTATATCATTGTGGACTCGTAAGATATTATTGTTCATGAAGAAGTTTCAAATCAAACAAGATGTGTTTGTGAAACACTTTGTGCCGGTGTAAAGACGAATAATGACCCCCATCGAATAATGACCGGGGGGTCATTTTTCAACGACAAAAAATGACCCCCACCCGTAGAAAAAAATCATTTTTTGTAGAAAAAGGGTCCTAGGGGATCATTATTTCATATGTTAGTCCTACAAAATAATGACCCCCATTGAAAAATGACCCCCTTTAAAGTGATACAAAATATACACTCTTTGATATCTTTTTTACAGCGAAACTAATTTTTACATTTTCTGTACCCAAAAAGTCGTATAAAATAATTAAGAGATTCACGTAGTCTTTCAATGCTAAAATTGTGTTTGAAAAGAGATTCTTTCATTGTCAAGTAAATAAAATTTCTTTTGAATATTTCTCCTTATAATGTTCGCTTAAAGAATGATATTCCACTTGTTTTTAGAAATCAAACCATGCAAAAATCAGGTTCAAATACTCTTTAATAGGAAAAATTAAATTTTCCGTCATTTCAACTTTTAGTTTGTTTAAGTTTGGCAAATCCTATTTGACAATGAAAGAGGAAGAAATTTTTACCCCCCCCCCCCCAAAAAAAAAGAACATTACGTTAAATCAAAACAAAAAAAAAAATAATAAATGAAAAGCAAAAATGTAAATAAAACTCTATACCTTTCAATAATTCTGAAAGAGGCTCTAGATAAAATATTGAAATGAAGTTAAGCCTTCACACAAGTACTATCATATCATAATTTTTTTCGCCATGATCAAAGCATACTTTAAATGTTGGTGGAGGTATACTTGAAAGTATTGTGGCAAAGTAACAGTTAAAAATTAGTAGAATAGTAGATTATTTTTAGCTTATTTTTAATTCCTTCTTATAGAAAAATAAAAGTAGGGTGGTTTTTTTTTTTTGCTTTTGTTCAATATCGACTTCCTCCTAAATAAGAAAGGGGGTGGGGTAAGTATAAGACCTAAAATATGCTCTGTAAAGCCATGGGCTAGTGTAAAATACACAGTCATTCTAATGCAAAAACTATACATGTAGACATAAACTTTTGATTTAGCACACAGTATTCATTATATTTCTTTTAACGTAGAACCTACTTCGTATGACATCATAACTTGTAAATGTGTTAAACCTGTGCTAACCCATTAAGAAGTCATAATTAATTCAATGCCACTTTTTCCGTACTCGACAGCTTCAATAAAAATGGTAGAAAATACTGCATTTTGAAATTCACAGAATTCAATCATGCCAACATAATCTTGATTCAATTCATATATTTTTTGGTTTATAATGCTTAATGGCAATATATTTCAGGAATAAGAGAAAATATGTAGGCACCTTTCATTTACTAGATCTAGACCTGAAGTTGACAAACCCAAAACTATCTAGTGTAATGAAATTACAATGTACATACAACTTTCGTAATAATTTGAATGGTATGTAAACATTTTGAAGGAATGCATAAATCGTAAGAAATCTTTAGTTGCCAGCTATATAGTGTAATATCTTGATGAAATGTGTCTAAGTCAAAGATGTACGTGTTGTAGATCGTTTGATCGTGTGTACATTTTTGTGATATCTATAATGAAATGATGTGCATTCCATTTAACAATTATTTGTTACCTATTCATATTTTTGGTGTTTGATTACAATTTTTATATTAAATATGATCTTTTTAAAGAAAAAGTACAATTTCTGATAAATATTTAATCTGAAAGTAACCCCATACAATCATTTAATTATTAAATCCCGTGTAAGTGCAAAAAGGTCAAGAATATGAGTATCGGTAAATAGCCTATCTTTCATTAGTTAGAGGGGAAAGGTATATATTTTAATCATTTTTTGTAATCATTTGGCTATGTTCTTCATCATATTAAAGATCGAAAACATTGTGACAAAGACGTCTAAAAAATATTTACAAATATAGGGTGAATAATTGACTAAAAATAATAGAGTTCATTTGAATATTTTTTTTAATGGTGGACTTATCTTTTATGTTAATTGAATAAAAAAGAAATTATTCTTGATAAAATATTGTTTAATATTATTCAGTTAAAAAAGTTTATAAACGACGATGTTTGAAGAAGTATTTTTGTGATTTTACATATTCCCTTTATGACAAGTACCCCTAAAAATATTTGAAAATGTGAAGTCGCAGTATGTAAATACCATACCAAGTTTCACAGCCTGTTCTAGATTAAAAAACAAGGAAACATATCATGATATCTTAACTGATTGATAAGCAAGTACTAATTTATCACTTTGAAAAGTTTGAAAATCTTGTGACAAAGACTTTTCCGACATAGATTCTACCTTAATTCTTGTTTTACTCCACCCTTTTACTCAGTTCTGAGTATATTTTTCAGAGAATTTAATATTAAAATCAGAACAAACATTTTCATTGTTGTAATGTCTTCTTTATAATGTATATTAATATGAAAAGTTAATTGAAGACCATTCCTTTTTATGTCCCCGTAATCGAAGATTCGGGGGTATATAGTTTTATCGTGTTCGTCTGTATGTCCGTCTGTCTATCTGGCGGTTTGTTTGTCCGCAAAAACCTTAACCTTTACAATAACTTTTCATTTATTGGAGCTATGACTTTCATATTTAATATGTATATTCCTTGTGACAAGACCTTACTTTGGGTACCATCAAATTTGACCTTTTGACCTTTACCTTAGAGTTTATCCCATTTTACACAAAAATGCCAAATTTTTACTTTGGCCATAACTTTTAAACGGTGGATACTAGTACTCTCATACTTCAAATATGTAGTTTTTTGGAATTACCTTTCGTTGGATACTAAAAACCTTGACCTTTTGACCTTGACCTTGGAGTTTTCCGTACTTATGATTTTTTTTTTACCTTGGCCATAACTTTTGAACGGTAAGGGCTAGGGTATTCATACTTCACATATGTTATCCTTGTTACATTAAACATTTTCTTAAGAAATCATCAACTTTGACCTTTGAGTTTGACCTACCTTTCAAAAACTTATCCTTAGCCATTACTTTTGAACACGTGGTGCTAGGGCTTTCCTATTTTGTAGTTGTATTTCTTGTGAGAAGACTCTACTTTGGGTAACAATATATTTAAATTGCATTTAAGAAAAGCTTAATCTTCGCTATGTTGCCATACAGGGGCATAGCTGTTTCACAAACACATCTTTTTATATATGAGGATTTGCGGATAAGAGATGGATACCTCAAAGCGTAACAGACGGACGGACGGACATCCCAATCACTATATACCCTCCCGCTTTTCAAGCGGAGGATATAATAATATATGATACTGCTGATTTTTTCTGTCAGTTCGATGATTTCCACCATCAAAAAACAATGTTTACCTAACACTTAAGGCTTGATAAATCTTTAACTCCTTTAGATTCTGAATCACTGCATTTACCTTAAAATATAGCTATAACTGTATAATGTTATGAGATCAACATATCATCAGTTTAATCCCAATAAGCTCAGGTGAGCATTTTGGCCAATATGCTTCTTTATCCAATTTTTTTTTGCCCCCTAAAAATTTTAGCTTTAATCTACAGGGGGTCATTTTTCTACGGGGGTCATTTTTCTTCACGTGGGTTGTGCAAATTTTTAGGGAAGTGACACTTTTTCTACGGGCAAAAGGGTCATTTTTCTACGTCGAATAATGACCGGGGGTCATTTTTCGCTGTCGAAAAATGACCCCCGGTCATTATTCGATGGGGGTCATTATTCGTCTTTACACCTGGCGGCAACCAAGTTCGAAAAAGCTCTCTTTAGTTATAAGATTATAGTAAAGGTCTGAAGCTTATTGACCTTGGTGTCATTTGAAAGAGTTTGATTAGTAAAGTTTGCATACAAACAAGACTTATCTGTCTCTCACGGTTCAAAACTTATGGCGAAGGTTAAACCTGACAGCAGAGAGACAAAGAGATAAACAGACAAAAGACAGAGAGGACAAAAACAATATACGCCCCCGATCTTTCGATCCGAGAGCATAAAAATTGCACTTTGTGATTGTTCTAATTTAACCAAAATGATGAATATTATTTTAAAAAATGAAGCATCATATGGCCAAAACATAACACAAAAGCACAGTTCCTCCATCTACCTACTAGGGCGCTATTTCTAATTTTGGATTGTACGACTGGTTAATTTTGAACACGGCTCGTAATTCGTTTGGCGGTTAGATACACGAACAACGTTGATTAAACTATTTTCTTTTGCCAAACTTTGGAAGGGATATTCTTTTAGATACCGGCAATAACTAATGCATTTGATATGAAAAATCGGTGTCAGATTTCCCAAGCTGAAGTGAAACTGTGTAGAATATAATTTATATATGAGTACATGAGCTAAAGTTTTATTTCCAACTTTAATGAATATCTCTTTTAAAAACTAAATAGTTAATTTTTTTGTAGAATTATCTTTTAACAAAGATATAACCCATTTCATTCCGTGACCCTCGTGCTAATTCACAATACATGACTTTTTACTAGTTACAAGATATTGAATTAAAGTTACATGTAGCATAATGTGGTCGTTCTACTCCTAATATAAACACTTTCTGGTTTAATTTGTCAACATTTATTTTCACTAATTTAAATTTGATATGATTTTACACATTATACTATGATACGCAATAATGTAAAACTAAATATATATACATGTACATACATACCTGTTAAGAAAACTAGAGGTACTGTGAGCTATGAGCTCCTTAAATGATACCCCCCGCCTCCATATACATGTAGTTATAATGGCAAAGTCCATATTTTGCTGTGGCCGTGAAACCCAAAATTTGTGTCGGATCAAAAGGTAAAATAGGAGGTGAACGATGGCAATATGTAATAAAAATTCTGTGAAAGTTTCATCAAATTTCATTTAGTGGTATGAGAGGAGTTGCGGATAAGAGATGGGTACAGGTGTACCCCAAAGCGTAACAGGCGGACGGAATTAACGATAACTATATATATATATACCCTCTCGCTTTTCAAGCGAGGGGTTTAATAACAAGAGAGGTCAGTGAAAACAAGGGGCCAAACGGCCTTATACAGTACCAACCACAGCCTACCGAAAACAAGACCAGTCCCGCGAACAGCGGTCCAAGAAAGCCGTCATAGCAGTCCCAGCAGGCAGGATAAATTTATCTAATGCTCAGAGCTTACTCAGAATTAAGATTAATTAACAATAAACAATGTAGCTTTAAACTACAGTTTAAATTGATGCGTTTTCTTTTTCTAAGAAGTGTCAACAGTTTACAATTTTTCCGCAACAGAAATTTCGGAACTGTTAAAAAATTTGAATCACAAAATTTGATTCATTCCAAATAATTTAATATAAAAAATTTAAACAGCTATTGGTGTTAAACTGTGTTGCTTTTTATGAGTTCAAAGTTCACAGCCGCAATAACGGAGGTGATGGGAAGCTAGGGGATATACTAACTGATACACATTCTGATTGCATACACAAGTACTCTGAAGTTGACATCAAGGAGATGCTTGAGTTTGTGATTGACAATATCTATGTGGTTATCGGAGACCAGGTATTCCAACAATCTTTTGGAATTCCAATGGGTACCAATTGCTCTCAGCTATAAGCAGACCTATTTTTATATTCATATGAAGCGGAATTTGTGAATTTGTGCAAAATGTTATGCATGAAAATAAGAAAACACTTGCTGTGGCCTTCAACTCGATATTAAGATATATCGACGATTGTCAATTAACAATGGTAATTTCCATTTCTACGTCGATACGAGATATCCTGGTGAGCTTGAAATGAAAGATTCCACAGAGTCTGACACATCTGTTTCATACATGGATATTTTACTAGAAAAAGACGTTAATGGTAATCTTACAACCAAGCTATATGATAAACGTGATGATTCTAACTTTTCTATCGTCCACTTCCCTTACATATGCAGCAATATACTTCATTACCTGCATATGGAGTATACATATCCCAGTTGATTCGATGCGCAAGAGCATACTCTACGCATGGACAATTTTTAAAAAATGTTAAAATATTGACAAGCAAGTAGATGTAAAAAGACTATCAGCAGTCTCGTTTAAAGTCATGATTTCGTAAGTTCTTTGGTCGATACAATGACCTTGTCAGCAAATAGTATCAATCATTGGGTCAAATGCTGATTGGTGTTTTTCATACTAATAATTAGTCCATTATTTATACAATGAATTGACGACGAATTTTTCCGTTTTTTCCTGATCATTACAAAGAACACATGCACGACGGGTGTGACCGGTCGGCATGGGATGCTCACTCCTCCATGGCACCTGATCCCACCTCTGATGTTTCGGAGGTCCGTGTTTGCTATGCTCCTTTTTCGTATTGTAGTATGAACTTTGAGATTGAATACTGTTCGTTATCTCCATATCCTTCTGACCTAGCAGCCATACTGTTTGTTTTACATTAGGTGAGATCGAGCTACTCTTTGAAGTTAGGGGTGAATTAATTACATCTTCAAATCTCTATGAATCTCGAGAACAGATAATGAAGAGATTGCATGGATACAGATGATTCATTTTGTTGTCAAGGGGGTGCTTCCCGATATTACACCATATTATAAAGAATAATGTGCGTTCCTTTTTTTGGAAATCAACCAGTGAGAGGCTACAAAACAAACAAAACTAAATTATTTCTCAATATTTTCATTTCTTTAGATTTTCCTTGTCTTATTGTCTTATTTCTACTTAAATATTAAATATCTATATCAAGACGTCTTTTTCTGCTAAATGTCTTTTGTGTTGTTTTTGGATATAAGTGAGATCTTAAAATAAATGTCTACGCAGTTAAGCGATCAGGTATCAGGAAACAATGGAAAATCATTTGTGAAACTTACATGCGATAATTAGAGTATCGCAGGAGTTGATCATTTAAAATATTAATCCTTCCATTCTTATAAAGATACTTCCATTTGAATACTTTTCGTTCACGTGTAGGCAATACTCCCTGACTTTCATCTTGACTTTGTTGTAACTCGTTGATTATATATATATATATATATATATATATATATATATATATATATATATATATATATATATATATATATATATATATATATATATATATATATATATATAATAATAAATTAGTCATGATATACCCTCGAATTAAATTTAAAATTTCCCCAAGTGAGGTTTTATGAACACTGTAGCGAGAGGTAAAATATAAAAAATCTTTCTTTCGCCAATCAGTGCAATTAACAATTTCATTCAGACATCTTTGTTATGTAAACGTATAAAATAGAGCATTCTCCTTGAAGCATATTTCATATAGATAAGATAGCTGTATATTTTAAGGATTACCTGAAAACGCCAAATCGTTGTGTATTTATAAATGGAAAATAAGTGAGGTATATATCTGGAAAGTTTAATCGGTTTCACGGAAATAGCGCGCTCACAATAGAACTTGTCCGCGAACTTCTCAACCAACCTGTGTATACTTCGGTCATAATTATTTTCACTGACCTGCAAATTTAATGATCGTTAGTTTCTCTATGTAACAGAAAAAATAAAACTGAGTTTTCGCGTTTTATCTTATTGATGTTTGAGTGTACATCTATTAATCGACCTCGAATTCAACCCTCAGATTATGTTTTAAATTAATTAATCCCAAAATCAATTTGTATATATTTATCAATATAATCATTTTTTTGGACTAAAATATTAAATCTAGTAACATTGTTGACTAGCATGTACTGTGATTTGTAACACTGATACCCACATAATATGTTTTTACACATAAACCCAAGAAGCATTATTTGAAAAGTATTGCAAATCTTATGAAATCTTGCAAATATATCAATTATGGATATAGCTAATGTAGTTGACTAGCAAAATATTCACATTGCCGTCCAACAAATTAATTTTTAGCAATTAAAAAGGGGAATATATATATAAAGGTTTGCAGCACTTTTCTCAAGCTAAATACAATGTTGAAAAGGATTATAAATTAAGGAGGCTGAGGGGTCATCAAATTAACAAAAAATTAACCGTCAGATAAAACTTAAATTTTTAGCCATGATATCTTTAGCTGTCAACTATCATTTGACACACAAAAATTTTATACATATAAGTTTTGAAATTTGATCATTTTTGTATATCTTTTTATGGAGCTCTCCTTCTAAAGGAGATAGAACTATTCTAAAAATGGCCATGACCACCCAGTCTCTTTAAACTAAGATTTTTAACTTGGTTATGTCCTTGCAATATTGGAATTTATAGATGACCTCTAAACTGCAAGTGTAATTGCTAAAATCATGTGACATCGACATCACGGGACAAGTCTCAATAAAAGACCTAAATGTCCTTAACATATAAATTTAAACCGCATTCCATTTTTTTATATCAGTGAAGTCCTAAAATTAAAGAATCGTCCATCCTTATAAAGCATGTATTTTTTATCTTAAAAAAAACGCCGATATTTCCATTCGTAACATTAACTGTGCTGCGTAGCAAACGACTCTCCAGTAATTGAAATTGGTTTATGTTTTAAATCAAAGGACATTGAAAATCACAATTTTGAAGGAGGCACCATTGTTCATCATAACTTTACACGTAGTGATTTCTTGATACCGATAGGCACAGTCGAGGAACAAAGAAAAATGTATTCCACTTATCAGCAATTTTTAGTATTGCCCCAACCCACAGGAACTCCTGACCCTGGGGCCACACATTTCACGCACAAGTTAATATTAATAATCAATTTTTACGACCTAGTACACTAATTATTGAATGAACGCAAAACGAAAAATGAGGCTGTGTAAAATCAATCGATAATTCTATGGTAAGTGTAAGTAGATAGAGGAAATGTGATTTCAGGCCTTGTTAGGCATCCTGTATGTGATGAATCAAATTCCGTATTACACTGTAAATATGGACATTTTTCTTAATACATATAAACTTAAATCGATGAGATTTGAAAACTCTTTATAAACAATAATATACTGACAGTCTAATAGCTAAGTCAGCCGAGTTCTTGATATGAATCAATTACTAACTGCTTTTTAGGGCTTGAACTTGATTTTGGATATAAAACTTATCCTAAACGCTTGAAACCGATTGTGGAAATTAAACTTAATTTTACTCATTATTTTCGTAAACTAATGCATTTTCCTCAATTTGAGTTTCGATATATTTCAGTGGTTGACCAAGATAAAAGGCAAGCTATAAAGCTTTTGCTAAAAAAGCTTTTTCGTTGAAGTAGACTTGAAATTGGCAATTCATTATCTTTAAGAAAAATTCTGGCAGAATTCTTCCATATTATAACCTGTAGTTAACATAAAAGCAAAAGGATATACAGTAAAACTCGCTTAGTACGAACACGGATAGTGAGAATTAACGTTTATAGCGAAATTATCTTGTTTCACAAATGACACGAATTTAACGAATTCCTTGTACGGATATAACGAATTACGGATATAGCGAAGTAATTTCACATGTCCCAGCGACTTCATTATAACCGAGTTTTACTTGCAATGGATACAGAATTACAATCCTTTTTTCCCTTTTTTTAAAATCTAGTACTGCAGCACAGAAATACACACGCTTCTTGAATTTCCTTCCGATTTTGCTTTTTGAGATGAAAAGATATTAACCATTTCCTCTCAAATAATCCCAGATAATTTATCCAGTGAATGAAGTACGAAACATTTATGTAAGTGTGCACAAGTAAATGATAATTTTAAAACGAGTAAATCCCATTTTTACCTTGTTTAAAATTCATTGAAGAGAAATCGAATTCAAATTAAATTTTACTTCTGTTTTGTCCAATTTGACTTGTGGTAGATAGTCATTTTCGAGACTGTCTAGTTTTCTCAACACATCTCGACGCATCTTCTTCAATTTTTCTTCGTCAATCACTTTGACCTGTAAAAATACCACATCATAAAGTTTCCGGTTTCCGAATGCTTATGCTCAACTAAAAAAATATACGTACTCGTAAACTAAAGCTACAGTCCCTGAAGTGTTCCAATTCCAATTTACCCGTTCGTTCACCGTTCGTTCAGCGTGTGTTCATCGGTTGATCTCCGTTCACAATTTTGCGTTCACTGTTCACCGTGCGCTCTTCGTTCCGTTCACTTATCGTTTAGTCTTTATTGTTATTCCATGACAAACATTATCTACGATATTCATATTATTATTATTATAACTTATCTGGTACTTTATACATGAAATTTCCCTGGAAAAAAAATGTTGTTATACGCACATGAAGTACCTTCGTGTATAGAACGATATGCTAAAATATTAAATTTAAAATATGGCAATTACAAATACTTCAAGCACGGCAACATTCTGTTGTTAATATGTAAAAGACGACAAATCGATAATGGATGGATGATAATTAACGTCTTATAATTACAAATAGCAGCAACAATACAAAAATATTTCTAACATGTTTTTTAAAAAAAAAATGCCCGAAAACGTATTACGAGGATTGTCCCAAAAAGTCGTAGACAGGGAAAACAGTTTTGTTTCTCTTTGGTTTATTAAATTTCTTTCCTAATCATAGCAAATAGTAACATTTTATGATCATGCACTTCAAGTTTCATGATGATATCACATCTTATAAGAAAATTATGAAAAAATAAAGAAAGAATATAAGTGTACACCGGCGCACGAAAGCAAGCGTAAATTACGTCTCTTATAACGTCTTTATATCTTTGTCTGCTTCACTCGCGGGTATTAACATTCAATAATTTTTTTTAAAGTGATAGACCATTCTTGATTAGGGGACATATTTAAATTCATTACTGTCCGTTTTTTTTTTTTACTTGTTTTTTTTTTTTTAAAGCAGATTCAAATTTCAATCGAAATTTTGTCTAAAGATCGTCTTACATTGTAGGCAGCAGAGAATACAAATTGTTTGACGTCGTTCGCGGTCCAGATTGTTCCCAATTTTCTGCTTTTATCAAACCGTATTCTACTTCTTACATGCCGTAATTAACTATTTTCGGTACGGACCAAAAACTCTCATTGAATACCGTGCAATTTAAAAATAACGTCTTTATTAAAATCTGATGTGAAATGTCACTTCTGTACTCTTTTCTCCCGTCTCTGATGTATATTAACCATAGCCAACACAATTTATTACATCTCCGTGCGCCGACTACGCGTTTGACGACGTCATTTTCATCATACTCAATTTCAACGATACAATGAAAATAATGACACCAATAGGTTGTTTCTAATGATATTTATATGAAATTTTGACATATTATTCAGATTTTGATTCTGGTTTCAGTGATTTTAATTTGAGCTCAATGTATTTCGAAGTACTAAAGAAATGAAAGCAAATGTAATAGTTATATGCGTAAATTATTCCGAATTTTGTCCGTGCGCCGACAGGCCTTATCGGCCTTCATATAAATCGTCCTAATATTATTAAAATGAAAGATGTGTATTTAGAAATTCACAATTTTAAAGAACATTGACTATTTTATGTCTATGCAAAATTTGGTAAGTAATGGTTGCATGTTTAAAAGATTATAAACATTGTCTACGACTTTTTGGGACAACCCTCTTAGAATTATAAACAGTACTGCAGATAATCAGTTAATTGAAGATTTTTAGAGCGAAATACATGTAAATTCTCTCTTTCTCTCTCTCTCTCTCGTACGTTTGTCTGTTCAATAAAAACTATGAGAGCATATTACTTACATGTATTTAGTTTTGAAAATCTAATCTATTACAAATAATTTGAATGCCTCTTTCCATCATCTTGTCCGAATATAATCACGACCGCGAAATGTCTATAGATGCATGTTCAGGGTGTCCCAAAACATTTGTTACACTTTTAAATCGTTATAAAAATTTTATGTCTCAAGATACAGTAATGAAATTTAAAACATAATAAAATTGATATAATTTTTATGTGAAGCATACATTTGGGACAGTTTCCATATTATAATCATCAATTTTCTTTAGAATAACATTTGTCATGATTTTACAACAGGTTCCAAATGACGTCGCTTTGAAAAAAAAAACATTGTTTGGACAAGATTCCTGAAGTTTTTATTTGCCAAGCTTTAAATGTAATATTTTAACAGTTTAAAACTGGGTTTCACCAAACAATAGAATTTAAGATTCACTTGAACAATATCTTGAATATGGAAGTAGCCTTCATCGGAAAACCGTGCATCTGATAAATTTTCAGAGTCGAGTCTAATTAATATAAAATGTGCAAAGTCAAACGACTTCTGATTTCTGTCTCTTTCATTTGCTGAATTACACTTTCATAATGTATCTTGTTAGGAATCGATTTCTAAATCAAATTTGGGTAATTTTTAACATGCACTAGATTTACCAAAGGTGATATCTTGTCATAAAGGACTCGTCTAAGGGGTTTTTGTAAAGTTTCAATAATAATCAATGGTACATGTATTTATACTCTCTTTGGATCGGGCTTTCTAATACCAGAATTAAGTCAAGAGTCATTTATGGTGACGTTAACTTCAAATTCCTTCACAAATCTGTTAATAAGTATTCCGTAACGCACTTTCATTACGGGATGTAGCTTTCTCATGATTCTGATTACAAAAGAAGCAATTTAAGACCGATTGTAAAATTTTACAATTTCTACCAGCTCTTCGCATGAAGGTTTCTTATTAAAAATATGATAACGTCATTAGGACATCATAATTGTCTGACTCTATTACAGAATTTCTCGAAATTTTGTCAGATAAAATGCATGCTTATAGATTTTTGGTTGACAAAATATCTTTGTAAAAACTTTTGGTTTGATAAAGTTATATATGATTTAAAATGTAAAATATGTTTTGGGACACCCTGTTCATGTAGAAGTTTGCTAAAATAATCATGACACATAAATATATAATATTTTGCACCTTAATTTTAATACACGACTGTGTTTATGCAATACGCCAACAAAGATTTGTAAATTAAAAGAAACGCTTTTTTACTGGGTATTGCCTTGGCAAGGAAATATGGTTGTTGCAATTGTTGTACTATTTAATCAATTCATTCTATAGGTAGTTTTTCTTCTAAAGTCCAAATAATTTTATTAGTTAAAAAAATACCCGGTAAGCATTTTTTCTATATAAGGAGGTTAATTTTATATTCATACTACACGCATTCGGTAACAAATGCACATGTTTAACGGCAATTAAAATTGTGTTATTAAAAAATATCAATGTAAAACATCATACGTACATGTATTTGAAGAAAAAAAAAACATGATTTTTTATTATTTATTTACTTAATAATATTTTTATTTATACTTTAACACCTGACATTAAAATAGAATGATAGAATAATTTTTATGCAAGGAAAGTATCAAAGGCATTCCGAATAAATCGTTTATTTTGCGTTCATCGTTCACGTTGCGCTCGCGTTTGCGCTCCGTTCGCGCTCTGCATTCACCGTTTAGATATCGTTCACCAAGTTGCGTTCAGCGTTCACACATCGTTCACTTACCGTTCGCTCTGCGTTCCTTCACCGTTCGTTCAGCGTTCGTTCACCGTTCAGGTGAGAAAATAGAACGTTTCAGGGACTATAACTAGTTTCAAAAGTTGTCACTTTAGTTAATCATAGTTTTCGCTACAGTAAATTAAAGTTCCAAAATTTTCCCTATAGTAAATCAAAATTCCAACATTTTATATAAAAACCAAATTTCACAAATTTTCTATCGGTATTTAAATTTTGCAATGTTTTCACTTTAAAATGTTTGAAGATTTTACAAAATTATTTTTTTGACGTATTTAAGAACTAGATTTGTCAGAAAAAGTCAGTCTTGAAATAGTAAAATGCATTTAATGATCATAAGTTCCAAGTTTTATGAAAAAAACACATTTACTAAAATTAACGAAAATAGTGTTAAAATGAAGAAAGCATATAAATATACATCGAAACACAAAAGCAAATGTAATGTACTTCTCATATAATGTTCAGATCATTTACATGTATCATTTCGTTTGTTCAACGAGCATCTTTAGATATCTCATTGTTTTTTTAAGTGGAAAACCACTCTAAGTTGACTAAGAACTCATTACGCCCAGTAAACGAAGTTTCGGGGGTATATAGTTTTTGCTGTGTCTGTCCGTCTGTCTGTCTCTCTGACTGTCTCTCTGTCTGTTTTGTCCGCAAAAACTTTAATCTTGCCCATAACTTTTGATTTGGTGGAGCTATGACTTTCATATTTCACATGTTTATTCCCTTGTTTATGACCTTTTGACCTTAACCTTGGAGTTTCACCCACTTTAACACAAAAATTCAAAGCTTTTACTTTGGCTATATCTTTTTAACAGTAGTAACCAGGACATTAATACTTCACATATGTATATTTTGTGACAAGACTCATTTGATACTAGCAAACTTTTTAACCTTTTGATCTTGATCTTCGAGATTTCCATACTTGTGAGAAAAAAACTTTAATCTTGGCCATAACTTTTGAACTGTAAGAGATAGGGCTTTAGTATCTCACATGTATACTACTTGTGAAAGGACCTTTCATAGGATACCAAGAACTTTGAGCCTTTGATCTTGACCTTGGAGTTTGACCTACTTTTAAAAAGCAAACCTTGACTATAACTTTTAAGGGGTTATGGCTAATGCTTTCACATTTTTGACCCTTTGACCTTGAGGTTTGACCTACTTTAAAAAAATTAACATTGGCCATAACTTCTGAACGGTTATGGCTAGAGCTTCCATACTTTAAATACGTATTTTATGTGGCAAGACCTTCCATTGAATACCAATTACCTTGACCTTTTGACATTGACCAAGGAGATTTTGTAAACCACGTACTTTGACCCTTTGACTTTGACTTTGGAGTTTGACCTACTTTTAAATAGAAAACCTTGACAATTCCTTTTAAAGGGTAAGGGAAAGTAATTTCATACTTTTCAGTTTTAATCCATGTGTCAAGACCTTTTATTTGATAGCAAGACCTTCAACCTTGACCTTGGAGTTTGACCTACTTTTTCAAAATTTTAATCTTGGCAATAACTTCTGAACAGTAAGAGGTAGAGCTTACATAATTTTCATATGTATTCTATGTGGCAAGACCTTTCATTGGATACCAAAGACCTTGACATTGACGTTCTGAAACAAAATTAACATTGACCTACTTTCATAATTCACAATAATTATTGTAATTCCTGTGAGAATACCCTACATTTGGTAACAATATATTAAATTTGCATTAAAGAAAATTTTATTCTTTGCTTTGTTGTAATACAGGGGCATCAGTGTTTCACAAACACATTTTGTTAACATTTACAATCGTTCAATTCAAATAATATGCAATTCCCATAAGATATCCTCACATTGTAGGAAGCTGACCCCTAGTATTGAATCGTATTAAAACTTCATATGAAATTTACAATAATTTAAAACTGTTTAACTGAGGAATAAGAAGAAAAGAAAGCAAGCAAACATTTCTGAGTGTTTGAAGTGCAATGTAGGAATTAGATGGATTAGAATCTGAATACAATCTATTTGGTATTACATGAAAATATCAATTTTAATAAGGGGTCAATTTTTGAAACTTTGAATCTGAGTATATTGTTGTGTTTTGAAGGACAGTCTTTCCTCCTAACCTTCCTAGAAGGACAACTAATGTACATCTACTTAAAACAGATAAATGTGTATAAATACGCGTAGAACATTGGGAATAGCAGTGCATGTAACATTCATTATGCCCATAGATTGGAAAATAATCAACCTTTTTGATTTTAACAATTATAAGCATTGAAAAATAAATCTAAAGGACGTCAATCCAGAGTAGAACTGATTTAAATTACATTAACACTCAAACAGTCAAATAAAAACAATCCTGAAGATGGCAGGAATCATGATTTGATCTGTCGAAATATTCTTAAAGGTTAATATCCGTTAGGACTTAGAATGACTGGTACTTACGGCATAAAGGACTCACCTTTATCTTGAAGAATGATGACACGGGTTTGTGGTCGCTGAAGGAAATGTCAGGGTGAGAGGCATAGCGTACAGATTCTATCTCCTCCCCTTTGAAAAGAATC
The DNA here is from genome assembly GCF_032062105.1 of Saccostrea cuccullata. Classification (NCBI taxonomy): domain Eukaryota; kingdom Metazoa; phylum Mollusca; class Bivalvia; order Ostreida; family Ostreidae; genus Saccostrea; species Saccostrea cuccullata. The sequence continues at coordinate 146,232 of NW_026920524.1, read as the reverse complement.
CTGTCACACCATGCTGGAGTTCTGTTTTTTCCACTGGAAAATACGTTTATTTTTGCTTAATCAATGTTTGGCATTAGTTTCGTGATCTGATCAAAAAGATTTGTGGTAAATTGAATAAATGACCTTTCTCAAAAAATAAGTTGTTCTGTCTTTCAATTGCAAATGAACTCAGACTCACTGGAGAACAAAACTGGTTGTTTCATGTTGAAAAATAAAAGGTATAGTATAGGAACAATATAAAGAATGAAATTTAAAGTTATTTAGTTTTGGAAAACGTTGGGTGACAAAAAACTTTTTTTATCGTAAATTAAAACATTTTTGGCAGCAAATTTTGTAATGAGATACTGATGTTATAAACATAATCACATTTATGTTAATAAATGCATTTTTGGCATGAGCTGTATTTTGTGCATTGAGAGAGTTATCTCCCTGCGTAGTATAAAAAGAATAGAACATCACCGCTAGGTGAAATGCATTTTTGGCATGAGCTGTATTTTGTGCATTGAGAGAGTTATCTCCCTGCGTAGTATGAAAAGAATAGAACGCCACCGCTAGGTGGCAGTGCAATAGGTCACAAAGTTTGTAAACAGAAGCTGAAGTTCTACGGTAGTAGAAAATTAGCGATTTAATGTTTTCACCCGCCACCCTCCCAAACCTGAAAATTTGTTAATTTTGTGTTGGCTGTTTTATTGGTCCCCACCTTTGATTTTGCAATAATCATTGAACTAGTCAGATGTTCCTCAGAGTGTATATATTGTAAAGTTTTACAAAGTACATTAAGTTGATTTTGCTTATGGAGTGTTATTAACTTTTCTTACAATTAGTATTATACTGCATTAGTAGTTTCGTCATTATGTTAATAAATGACCTTTTTCAATTCAAATTGTGTTTATCTCTTTGCTGTTAATCAAACGAAGCTAATAGTTTTGCTTGGGCGAGATGACAAAAATACACTGTACTCATCATTCACAGTAATGAATAAGGTCTTGAAATTAGCCATCAGACATGTAGGTTGGGAGCATCATTTATTGTTGGCATCGGGTGGATAATTACACAAGTTAGCAGTATACACTTAAAGGATATCATTGAGGGAGTTAGCAAGATTCCAGTTCCCCAAGACCAGTAATATTTCCCGAGGCGCAGCGCGCCAAGGGAAATAGCCTTTGTCGAGAGGAACTGGAATCTTGCTAACTCCCTCAATGATATACTTTAACTGTTTTATTATACCGATACAAATTTAAAATGTTAACATCACCTTTTTTAAAAAAAAAAATATTCATTTACGGATTAACTAATAATTATTCTCATAACTGAATAAAATAATTTATTTTTATTGGAAAACTAGACGATTACGGATAACCGCGAATTGGCTTTCGACGGAGGGATTAGGTCAGAAAACTAACGCACGAGGATTAGAATGACTAGCTTTCGACGGAGGGATTAGCTCAAAAACTAACGCACGAGAATTAGCCGATTCACAGCGATTTCTTGCGAATTGTTCAGATCTAATCACTTAATTTTGTATAGGGAAAATCAGTACAGGTATAACAAATGGAATTTGCAACCTGGCATGGAAGGGACATTGTGCATGCAATAGCCATGATTAATCCAATTACATGTACATAGCTAATTATCCAATCAGATCGGAGTACACCTATACTGAAATCATATCTTGGTTAGAGGAATCTCAATTACATATGAATTCACTTCTTTGTTTTAACAGCTGCTGAACGCACCTAATGTCTTACAAGATAAATTAAAAATCAGCTGTTCTTATTCACAAACAAACTGTAATTTTTGTTCTATAGTGTGCATTCATAATATTATTGTTTTTTTCTGTTTCATTTTACAACTAAAATGAAATATGAAATATTTTAGTAAAAACCCGTGTTTCAAATTGCAGTTGTATCAAATTATGTTTTACTCATGTTACATGTATTTATATAGTTGTTTTTTTTTAATCCCACCTTTGCAATTTTTTTTGTCATTTATTCAGTCATTTTGGTTTATTAATGTTTGACATAAATTAGATCATCTGATCAAACATACGTCTGGCAAATTGAATAAATGACCTTTCTCATAAAAATAAGTAGTTGTTCAGTCTTTCCATTGCAAATGAACTCAGATTCACTGGAGGACAAAACTGGTTGTTTCATGTTGACAAATAAAAGGTATATTATGGAAACAAAATATGGAATGAAATATGAAGTTATTTAGTAATGGAAAAATTTGGGTGATTAAATTTTTTTCTTTTTAAATCAATAGACAATTGATTTATTCTCTTTCTTATTTCGATGGATCTTAAAAATAATTCTCCTTTACTTCTTCTATTCCTAATAAGCACCAATGTATCAGGAAAAATATTTGCATTTGAAAAAACGCTTACAAGTGTTTTCTAAAGTATAGTGGGAAATAATAGCATCTATCTAAAATATAAAATAGATGCATTTTTTATGAGAAAAGAATTCGGGTTTGATGTATGATATGCAGACTTTAAAATTAACATCGGCCATCGGGTTTGGGCTCTTTATGCCGGGGTTGCTGAACAGGAAAGAGGTTGCATATTAATCAGGGGTTTAGATTTGTAGAATTACGCAGGATTGGCTTTAAAGAAATGTTAATTGCTGAAGATATTGCAACTTAATATACATTCGATACAATTTTATATTAAAGAAACATATATTGATGCTATAACGAACGATGTTTTTGGATTGTCGTCTACTGTGTAAACACATGGTAATGAGCAGAAATAAATGGAGCATGGATTGTATACAAAAAAATGCTGCTCCCGGTAATCTGTAGTCCATAGATATTTATGACAGCGAAATCATTGAGCGAGCGCGATTACTCAGCATTTCTTACTCGATCCAGATATTGTTCTGTAGATCTGCCTTTGACAATACAATTTTAGTCCAATAGTTAATGTTTGCGTTTTCTGCCTATGCTAGGTGAGTCCAGTAAATGAAAATACATTTAAAATAAATAAATAAAATAGAAAGTCTGACTCCCCATGCGTCAAGAGCAAAATTAAGTTTTCCACAAAAATGAAATTACCCGAGCTGTTAAGTGAATAAATTATAACGTCATACATAAAGCTGTTTACTACAGTAGTTTTTTGGCATATATATTGCAAAATTGCATCTGTTTTTTAAAGTAAGTTATTGCTATTATGCCTAAGACACCATTATGCTATGCGCCCAAAGGATGTTTAAAATTTGGAATCATGACATAATTGATAAAAAGTTCTTTGAACAATATGCAGATCTAAATCCGACTTTCCTCGATTTGTACACGTCTATAACCTCGCCGTGCTCTCTATAATGAATATCAATTCAAAAGAAGTTATGATAAGTTGTTATGATAAATTATGTATAAGTTCCTGATATATCTAGCTCATGTTAGAGTAGTTTGAATCTGACTAATGCAAAACATGTATTAATAGGTAAGAAAAATTATTTATTTGTTAACTTGTCAAGTTTATATATTGCATGTGAAATGCACGAAAAAGAGTTGGAGTGCAACATCAAGGTGGGTACTGCTACTAAAGAGAGCAATCCTATGTCTATAAATCCCCCCCCCCCCCGTGTCCAGTTGGATGACAGCTAGTGGGGATGCTTCGACCACTTATCAAACATTGATGTTCATCCAAGCCCCATTGCCTCAGGCTATTGCAACCACATCTTGAATTTGGCAAGTATCAACCAGGAAATGTTTTGAAATCAACTATATGGGCTTCTGTAGCAGGCAGACATGTGGGTAAGGTATATTTGCAAAACAATTAACAATGGGCACCTCATATCATCATGTCCCATACAACAAGTATCAAAATACTTAAAGATATACCCAGATTAAAATGCAACCCAATTTATAAAGGAGGGATAAATTTTTAAGGGTATTAAATTACAGTATAAGTCAACTTCCTTTGCTATGAATCTTTACATGTTACCAGTTTGTATAATTCCTAAATCCATGCAGGCACAGAGGATAATTGCTCATTTCTCATACCCTAGCTGAATCAAATAGCATACTAAATGATTTCATTGATCTGGAGCTGTGTACAGTAATTTTTGTCCTTTGACAACCCAGTAGATTTTGTTTCTGTGTTAGGAAAAGGGTCTCTTTTAACAAAAGTTTAATTTAAAAGTAAGTGTAGCTTAATTAATAATTACATGTAAACATACTGGTGATTTTGATTTGTTTGGTTATCAGTAAATGAGTTTTACTACAATAACAAGTATATTATAAGTTTTCTGACAAGGGATTTCTTCCCTGTATACATTGGTTTACAAAATAACAATTTGATTTTACACACTTCAGATCACTACTTAGAAGATGACTTTTTTTCTCTGGGAAAGGGGAAACAGAATGTATACGGCTTATTGTAAACTGAAAATGTCTGGCGGCTGAGTAATATTGGTGTCCCCTTAGCAGCTGCCCCTTAGTCGAATATAAAACTGCAGACCCTAGACCCTGCAGAACCTACCATAGGATCACATATTTAAGATTAGAAATATACGCTGCTAGATAATTGTCATACAAACTTAACAGCCAAATTTTACTATGTTAATAAAATTGGTAAAGGAGATGTTGCAGAAATTTATCCTTTTGAGAGATGCAATCCGTAGTTAGATTGTTCAATTTACATGACGGTATGAAGGCAATTAATCAAGCATGGCAATAGGAGAATTTGTTATTCAACGAGTGGTGCATTCAAACCTTAGGCCTTATCTCTTTATTTGAATTTCAACAGGCATAAAAAGTGACTGGGAGATGTGGTTGAAGTACTAACAAATTTTAATGGTATACATATATCTCATTTTAATGCACATTGATAACATTACAGTGGTAAGTGTTATTGTCAAATCAAGAAAGACCGTGGATTTACTAAGTTTATGTGTTAAAATTATAATTTACAATGTTATTTTTAAAGGTAAGCAGATACCAGGTGTTTTCAATAGCAGGGCAATTTCTCATAAACTGTAAAGGCATTTCAGGGACCTGGCACCAAGGACAAAAGAGAAAACACAACGCTTACCAAGGAATTTGGGAGAATGATCTAAGGCTTAAAGTAGAAAGATTACTGGAGGCAACTTGGTCCACAAATACAGTATTGTATTATCGATTTAAAAAGGTTTTATTACTTCTTTAATTAGGAACAAAGGTGGCCACCTTTTTTAAGGTCACATAGTGCAGTAAGTAACATTCTTTTCATGTCATAAAAGGTATGTTGCTGCCATCAGTTTTCAGTGTAAGTTAACAAATCTTCAGAAGAAGTCACAATCTCAGGCTCATTTATTCACTCAAAACCCTCTTTACATATGGTATATGAGGATGATGTAAAATATAACAGACTTAAATTTAGGTCAGAGGTACAGGTAGCAAAGTAATCTTCAAAATAAAAAAAAAATAAAATGGAATTTGTGAGCCACACGTTTATTTATTTTTTTATTTACTATTTCAACCACATGATCATTAAAAATTGTGCAAGTTGTACACACATTAGGTACATATAATTACATATGAATCTAACTTTTCTTATGCTTCATTCACATTAATCTCTCTGTTTTGTTCTTTTTATTATCATATGCATGGTTTGTAGTATACTTTGCTTTTACACACAGAAATGATGATCATTGCAGTTTTAATTCAGATTGCAGACACCAAAACTGAACTTGACTAAGGTATAATGCTCTTGAATATTAATTCATGGTAAGTGATTAACTAGGCAATGATTCAATGTTGTACAGTAATATATAAATATATGCAGTGTTAGGTGCATGTATAAGTATTTGTCTCTTGTGGATAAAAATCACAGGAATGTCATTCTGTGTGAAAGTCTATTGTCCAGTATTAGTTTACTATTCTGGAATTTTTTTTTCTAAATATAGGAATAGGGGAAAATTGCAATACATTCCTCTGGAATGAGATCAGTCACTGCTCATATAACTGGGCTTCTTCAAAAATAAAGGTGTGTGTGGGGGGGGGGGGGGGGGGGGAGATGAAAAACTCAAGAGTACAAGTTTGAAGTAGTACATTTAGTGTCCACTTCCTAAACTTTTCTATATCCTCAGTTAGTTGCAAGTCAAATTGTTAATTGTTCTACTTTAAACGATATATTGATAACTGCATTTCTTTCAAAAAATTGAAATGGTTTTGTTCGAAGAGTATATGAATGCCACCACATTGTACTCTTACAGTATTTATTGTGGAGGTAATGATCCAGATGGGATCAAGGGGTGGGGTTTAAAACTCAGTACAAACTAATACAAGAAATGAAAATGACAATATCCTAAGTACATGTACAACATTTCCCAAATTCAAATTGTATGGTCACAGGTCACAGGTCCTACTTGTTTAGAATGTTGGAATGCTCAATATAATCAAGCATTATGTCAATAGAGAGAGATCATGTGCTTGCTTTAATAGAGATGTGGCTAAACATAACTTTGTTTTATGTGTTTGCCAGAAATTAAAGAGGATATATATCTCCCTTTTGATTCTACGATGATGTTCACCTTTCTGTTGTGGGGGTATACTTCCAGATAAAGATAACAGTTTAACCTTTTGGACCCGGGGGGGGGGGGGTTTACTTCCGGATAAAGTTAGAATCCGTCGATCTGGAAGGTATTAAATAGGAAAGTTCAGTATTGCCGTGGGTCAGTTCACTTGGTGCTCCCTTGTGGGGTGACTGCAAACGTTTTCTCCTTTGCAGCCATTTGACGTATGCGCACACTAAAGTCAACTGACATTTTAACTAAGTACTATTTAATGGGAAATAATTGTTGACTAATGGTTGACACTGATTGAGTGAAAATGTTGTGCTGACGGAAACTACATTGCTGTGTGACTGGGCTTGATAATTTGGAGGAAAACTGCATTTTGTATTAAAATAGTTATTGTAGATTGTGTATGTAAACAGGGGCCTGTATACTTAGTATATAAATTAGTAGATTGTATATATATATAAATTGGAGAAAAACTGCATTTTGTTTTAAAATAATTATTGCAGATTATGTATGTAAACAGGGACCTGTATACTAAGTATATAAATTAGTAAAGATTAACTAAGTAACCGTCCCGCGGATTACCCGGGATGGTCAATTTATTTATATTTGCCGAATTTGATTGATGATTGATTGATTTGTTGTTGATGATGAAGTGGGTCTGCCAATATTGTGTTGATTTGTGTGGCGACCCACGAATAATGCCACTACAATACTCTCCACATACAAATAAATAATTATTAACTTTTGGTTGTGTTGAATTTTCTCCATATAAATAATAATATACCCCTGTAGTTCAAGTACATTCACTTGTTTTTAGAAAATTTAACATAACTTCATTATGCATGCAATTATAGAAAAATATTTAAAGTTTCAAAGAATTTCTTAAAAGAAAAAATACAGCAACCTGAATAAAATCTTAACATACTAAAATGTTAACACACGTGCGAGGATGTTCTTGTTTTTATTCTGTAATTCCAAAATGCAGAGACTGGTCTAAAGTCCATAAACTTAGAACAGACATGAGTCAAAATTTTAGAACGATATATAACTTGGGAAACAATTTTGATAATGAATAAATCAAATTTTATACAAACCTGCAAATTTTTAAAAATATTATGAGTTAAAAATCACAAGCTATTAAAAATCAAAATTTTGACTTAAATCTGTTCTAAATTCATGTTTATACATGTATATATCACGCGGCACCGCGAACGAGAATCGAACCCCGGCCTCCCGATCAAGAAGCGACGCTCTAAAACTAGGCTACCGTGACTGGTCATTAAACCATTGAAAATTTTTCCTTAACCAAGATTAAAAATAATAGCTTTTAAAATCTGGCTGACTATAGCATCCTATTTTTTAAGTATCATTACGTTGCTTTTTCATCGATCGCACATTGACCTATATACATTCAGAGATTCTGCCATCATACATTACACAGTGACAACAAACATCGGCGTTAATCTTTTCTCCGTTTATTGTTGAAACAAACAAAATATTAAGTTTATAAAAGAAGCTTGGAATTGCATGAAATAATTCAGTCTTTAAATGCACATATTTAAATTTCAATATTCAAAACCCCTTCTTTCGATCACATGTTGCATGGTAAACATAACGTGAGAAAATCTCTACAGCGAAGCTATACTGGTAAGGGTGTGTTCCCCGAACGTCTAAAACTTATATACACAGTATAATTATCAGACTCAATTAAGGGGCCCCTCTAAGGGGCACAGGTAGAGTTTACCTGTGTTACCTGTGTTTTACACTAAGGGGCACAGGTAGAGTTTACCTGTGTTACCTGTGTTTTACACTGTATGAATAAACTAGCTGCATTTACAAGACTGTGTCAAAGACTTATATAGGGAAAATCTTAGCAATAAATCCTATTAAATAAATTAAATGTTATTCAAATTTTTAAATATTTTTACTCAAATTTTCCAAGTATTTACAGAGTATTTTAGTCAATTGATATAAATCAATGTTTCAAAAATCTTACCAATAATTCCTTTAAAAGGATTTAAATGTTATATGTAATATTGTAACATTTAATATATAATATATGTGACGCGCCAAGCAAAAACCTCCCTTAAGGAAGAATTTTGACATTTTCAGTTTTTTATTGATTCTTGTAGAGTTTTTCTTTCTCTTTCGTTTGATGCATAACATGATATATATTTCTGTGTATAAATGTATAAAATATCGCACGACAAAGACGCAATATTTACTTTGACGCACAGTGTACGCGTGCATAACTTCATGAATTTTCATAACGTAAAATCGTAAAAAAAAACGCGAAGCTATATAATGATTTGATGATATATATTTTCAAACATTTGATTTGATTCCCTTAAAAATATCAATAATTAAGATTTTTAATCGTAATGATAAAAATAAACATTGTAAACTATATCTTTGAAAAATGAAAAGGGGGAGGGGGGCACCGAAATGTTTGACAAGGGCAAAAGAACAAAACGTTACTCAAATCAAAAATCTTCTCTTCCTCTAAAAGCTATTCTATTCCAATTTGTGCCTTTTTTAATGCAAAAAATAATTGCAGACAACAGTAAAAGGAAATAAGCAAAATTTAGATGAAAAAAATCCTATTGTGGTAGTACAAACTATATTTGCTCATCTCCCTCAACGAGATTGGGCTAGGAAGTTAACCCTTAATCTCATTTGGTAGAGCACTGGACTGGCAAGCCAAAGGCCTCGGGTTCAACCCCAATTAAGCAGAGGCACTTAATTGTCTCTTTTACACTATCGAAGTAGTTATCTTAAAAAAGTTCGAGACAGCCGCTACCACCCCTCCCCCGGGCATTAAAAGTCTACACAATACACAGTATATAAAAAGAATTTTTTTGTCATAGTTTACGTTTTGAATACCTGAGTTTTTAAAGAGTGCGACAGAATTTTTTTTTTTCATCTAAAGTTCTAGGATACCAAATTTCTTTTACCACGTTTACTATATGTATTTACATGTTTTAGTTCCGAATGTTTTACTACGGGAAAAAAGTATGTATAATCTCTGAAGACTTTCTGGGTTATTGATAAGATATTCCGCATCCAGGAATAAATTGTATTTTTCTCTTGTAGTAGAGTTCGATCCTTTTCTTCTTTGGATGTTGTTATGAAATCGGTCTATAATTCACATGAGGAACTTGTAAGTTGTCAAACTTGTTTCCAATCCTTTTGTATATCTCAATATTTACATTTCCAATGTCTTTGTCCGAGATAAAATTACAAATTGTAAATGTACTTTATTTCCCCATCAATGTATTGGCGCGGTTCTCAAAAAAACCACGTGCAGGGCGGAACAAACAGCTAGACAGAAGCAGGGCTTGGAGCACGTGGATTGGCGGAATCAAAGCCTTCGGCGTTTATGCAAATTATCACGCAACCCAATCGATTGATCACATCATGAAATCGAAAAATAAGACAGTTATTCCTTAAATAAATGCTTGTTCAAATCAAAAAACAATTAAGATTAGGTGCATTAAATTTTAAAGTCTTAAATTAAAGTTTAAACCATTATTTCTTGTAAATCTTTAAACATTTGATTAATTTTTCCTGGCCCTCAGTTTCTTATTTTATATTTATGCTTAAATTATTGAAAAAAAATATGTTTAGAATCATTTCGTAGCTCAATGAGTTTGCACAACTTTCAGTAAATCAGAATGTAACACCCACCCCATCCAATAAAAAATATGTATATTTTTAAAAATATGGTTTGCAAAAGAAATTCTGCAATTTATATGCATTATGTACTAACCGAATAACAAAGCACAATACCAGAATATACATTAATCCCACAAGCAACACATTCCACAACTTCATTTACATTCATTTCTAGACATGGGCTATAAGGTCTAAGCTAAATTTACCGTTGCCTTCCTGAGAAAGTACATGCACACATTATGATTTATTTTAATCATATCAAATATTAGTTGCTTTTTAGTATTGTTTAAAAAATGCATGATAAAAATTGCAACAGTAAGTAAGAGAAAGGATAACACATTCTTCATATTCTACCATTATCGTAAAGGGGGGGGGGGGGCTGTGTCTCGGCTATGGACATTCTTGCTGCAGATCTGTAGCTCTCCGAAAAAATATATATTGATAGACCGGAGAGCTACAGTGCCACCCATTGAAAAAACTGTATATTTATTGCGCACAAAAAAGTGCGCTCGATTCTTGATTAATTTTTCCAAATTCTTACCTCAATTGCAAAAAATGGAAGATTTCAAACAATTACTCTCTCCTCTATCAGGTTCTCTCGTAGTTGACATCTGAACGAAGCATATTGGACCGAATTATCTTTGAAACCAAAATGGCAGTATAAATAAGCGAAATGTCCGATGATCGCAATATCAGGGCCAGGAGGACTATTAACAACAATTATGAGGTATGTTTTGTTGTGGAAAGAGTCAAAGAATATGTTAGGAACATACGGTTAGTAATATTTTGAGATTGCACTTTAAAAACATGGAGAAATAAATCGATAACCGAGCGCACTTTTTTGTGCGCAATAAATATACAGTTTTTTCTATGGGTGGCTCTGTAGCTCTCCGGTCTATCAATATATATTTTTTCGGAGAGCTACAGATCTGCAGCTATGGACATTCACGCTTAATAAATTTCCTGAACTAATAGTAGACAAGTTCTTTTTTGACTTTGACAAGAACAAGACACACATGTACAATCTTAAATTGTAACGATAAATCCTTTTCCTTAAAACACGTTTTGATAATTTTGCACGTGGTCGGGTACACAAAATAAACATTCCCTTTCTATTGCTACCACCGGTCACGGTAGCCTAGTGGTAGAGCGTTCGCTTCGTGATCGGGATGCCCGGGTTCGATTCTCGTTCGCGGCGCCGCGTCATACCTAAGACGTAAACAAAGGTAGTGACTGTTCCTTCGCCAAGCGCTCGGCACAAGAAGTGAAAGTCACGGGTCTTTCGGATATGACCTTAAAAACGTAGTCCCGTATCATGGTAGGCGCTGGCACGATAAAGAACTCTCACTGCTCAATGGCCGTGAGTGCCGAGCATAGGTCTAAATTTGAAGCCCTTCACCGGCATACGGTGACATCTCCATATGAGTGAAAAATTCTCAAGAGGGTCGTTAAACAATATACAATCAATCAATCTGTCTATTGCTACCACACGATTTAATTATTTTTTTAAATCATAACTGGTCTTTGTCTTTTAATGATTTACTGTCATTTCTTTGAATTAATTGAAGTCAACAAGTTATCTAAAACTATGCTAGGTCATCGATTTACCCAGCTTGATTTCAAGACAATGCATTATTTGCATAAATCGTAAAAAATTTCTAATCACAAATTTGAGTGTTTTTTTGACAATATATTTGTATTCAAAACTAAGTGTTACCGAGGCAATTAAAAGGTGCTACGATTTCTTGCTTTTCTCAACTGCATGCTCAGATAAGGCCGTCAATACTAGTATTTCTAATGATGAGTTCATCGGTTACACTGAAAGGTGACACAGAATGACTTATCGATAACTCTGCCAATTTTAATAGTAATTTTAATTGCACATATTCATAAATTATTGTTAAATTCTACCCTTGAAGGTCCAGTATAGTGTCGTTATTGAAAAAGTTGGGGACAGCACGGCTGCAACTTGGTTTTGATTGGTACGGATAATTCTATTATTGGAAAGGTACACATGTAGTTCGAAGGATTTTTTTTAGGCTTTATTCCTATCTCCACTTGAAGTCAATGCGATCGTTACATGTATACGGGCCTATATCAAGTCTTTTTTTTTTCTTTATATCATAAAAAATGGAATGTTGTTTAAATAAGCTAATACTCATAAAAACACAAAAACAACAATTCTCTTTTGACCTGGAAAATGTTATCATCAAATGTGAAGATGAAGTTAAAATTTTAGGATTCACAAAATTTTAACACTCATACTTCAGAGATATGTAAGAAGGCAGCAAAACAACTAAATGTTTTGAAAGGGATTGGGAAATATCTGAATAGATTAGGAAAGCTTACCATATACCATAGTTTTATTATGTTAAATTTTAGTTATTGCCATTGACTTAACATTTTTGTAGTGAGAAAAAATACTCAAGAAATTGAGAAAATTTAGTTAAGAGCGCTGCGTTTTATTTATAATGAATATGAAAGCTCATATGAAAAACTATTGGAAAGATCCAAATTTCCCTCCCTAAAGACCAAAAAATGAGATTACTGGCATAAGAAACTTTTTGCATTATTAACAAAAAGAGCCCACTCTTTCTCCAAGATCTGGTCATAGTTAAGGAAAATTTATATAATTTTAGGTATTCGAAAGCCGCGGAAATTCCTAGACACAAAACTACAAGGTATGGAAAAAGGTTCTTTCAGATTAAAGGCAGCAAGGACATGGAATACCCTTACTAATGATATTCGAAACACAACATCCTTTAATTTTTCAAGAACTATTATATATCTACCTGTGTGGATATCAGAAATATAATTGTAGTTTATAAAAATACAAGTCTATGCTGCCTATGTCTGAGAAGCCTTCCTAAATGTTCTTTTGTGATGATTTGAACTATTTTTGTGTGTGTATATATATGTGTGTGTGTGTGTGTGTGTGTGTGTGTGGGTGTGTGTGTGTGTGTGTATGCTTTTGTTTTGTTTACTAATGTTTTCTCTTCGACTACTTTTATTTTTTTTTATGTTCAGTGAATGTCCATATGTGTGCCAAGCATATTTATAATTGCTTTCTAAGTTGCTTCCCTTGTTGTTCAGTTCTCATTTCTGTAAGTGCTTGTAAATGTTTTGTACTGTACTGCGCTTTATGGATGTCGGTACTTGTGACAGTCACATATTATTTATTTCTCTCAATTATATTTTTTTCAATTTCATCAGCACAATCGTTGCTTATGAGGTTTTGAGCTTTATTTTCTTTTGTCTGTGATAATCATCTGTGTGCAAAATAATTTATGCTGCTTCTTTTTTAGTATATTTTTTGTTATAGGTGCTAGTATTCTGTGATTTTTTTTTTTTCTTAACCCTTAAGGTGTCATTTTAAACGGATCTTTTAAATTGTATTTTGTTTCAATAAATATATATATATATATATATATATATATATATATATATATATATATATATATATATATATATATATATATATATATATATATTATATGGGATGACAATCGATTACAGAATTGCTTATCGGTTAACCGCAAGACGTTCCGACCGATTAACCGTTTAGTCGTATCAAAATGTACATTTTGACTTTTCTTCAAAATACACAAGTATATGCTGAAATAGAAGTTAGAAGTTACATTCTGTTAATTATATTGATCGGGATATTTTATGTGCATAAAACTTTATTTTATTTTAATTTCATTTTACAAGAGAAAAATAAAGATAACCATAAATCTTGCCCGAGAAAAACAAACACGGATGATTTTCCAACGCAGATGTTAAAGACATTTATTCTGCATTGTTATCATAATCAAAACAATGTCTAAACTCTCACTTCATTAACTTTTTTTTCTAATATAACAACATATTGATAACGGCAACATAAAGACATACTAATTGAAAGTGTTCAATGGCGATGCTTTTAATATGTGTTCAAATTATGTTGAGGATGAATTTCATTTTATTTTAATCTGTCCTGCTTATGAAATACACCGTAAAAATACTTAAGTCTTATTATTGGAAAAAACCTACAAAGTTTAAATTGTTGCAACTTTTTAATGCTGAAAATGTAAAAGAACTATACAACTTAGGTAAATTTATTTACTTTAGCCTAAAAACTAGAGAAGACATGTTAAATTAATTATCCATGTCATAATTTATTTTATCATTTTATTATTATTATTATTATTATTATTATTATTTTATATCATACATTAATGTATCATATGTACATAATTATCATCTTCTCCTGTAAACCTGTACAGTCATGCTTGTATTTGTTTGTACTGATGAGCTATAAATCTCAAAGTCAATAAAGAACTTGAACTTGAACTTAATATCATTAAAAATCACGCGCAGGATAGTCGGGGTAACGACATGATGTTTAAAAACAGCAATTAACACTTTACGAACTGGCCAATTACCCAGCGATCTCAATCAGGAGAGCCATAAATACCTCCAAATTATTTAATTACAAGATAAGTAAATCCGCTGAATAAACTTTAAACAGCGGTTTCCTTTTTATTAATGATTTTTAGGAAAATGTGTTCAAATTTACATTTATTTTTATTTTTTCCGACTAACCGATTACGGATTTTCTAATCGATTAGCATCGTTCCGACCGATTAATCAATTAACCGGTTAAGATTTGCCATCTCTAATATATAAATATGCCGATTATAAATAAAATTTACTCGATTTGACTTGACATGAGTACAAATAAACATGACAAATGCACAGAATAAATTGTAAGTGGAAGTGACGTTTCCACTCATGAAAAGCGAGTCTTGCATTATTTGCTACATTACTTATATATGCATTTCTTTTTTTTTTCATCGAAAAAAAAGAATATCAAAATGACATGATTTTACGGGTACATTATTGTAACTAATTACATCAGTTTTATATGGAAGAACGTCCAAAATATTTACATTCAGGATACGAGAAAAAAACGAATTAGACATTTTTCTGAAAAATGTAAAATTACTTCTGAGAAAACAGTGTAGTTGCATACAAATATTCCAAGCCATTGTTTCGACTTTAGTGGACTGAGAGATGATTAGATTTCCTCTCATCGCGATACGTAGCCCCCCTTCCTGAAATAATACAATATCAATATCAATAATGTTAATTGGTACGTTCGTTCAGGTATGTACAGGTCAGGGTTGGTGTTGAAATCTGAGAGTAATCCATAACCTATTACTATAATGTTAACCAATAATCATAAGTGACATTTTTTTAATTCGCAGGTATTCAAATAAATGAAAACAATGTCGGCTAAGATCAGTATCCGTCACATCCTATTTATAAACTTTTTAATTTTTATAATTTGTGCCCATTACAGTGTTCAATCGGACATCGAAGTGTGTGCATGTACTACATTGATTAGTTTCTTTGGGTAAGGGGAGGTAACAGTTTCCGCTGCATTTGATTTCCGGAATTTTGTATTGCATTTCCGACAAAAAATATTTTATTTCTAAACATTCATTAAACCTGATTATATTTTTTGAATGAGTTGAAATAGGACTTTCATATTTCATGTGTGCATTGTTTGTGCGATGAGTTTTTTAAACATACTGTGATTTATGACACTGTGACCTTGATCTTGAAGCTTGACCTACTTAAAAAAATAACACTACTTTTAATTGACTATAGCTTTTGAAAGCTTTCATTTTATAAAGTGTATAAACTGTACCTATTACAAGACCTTTCAGAATTCACTTTAGTATGATTTTTTACCCCTTAAACTTGAAGTTTGATATGCTTTTAAAAAACATTAACAACAGTTATGCCTTTTGAATGAGAAGAGATAGGGTTTTTGTTTTGTCCTTGTGTATTATCTGAGAGAACACTTTTCTAAATACACTGATTTTTGACTCTGCGACATTAAGGCTTGACTTCCTTTTTCACAATTTTAACCTCTGTTATAAATTTTGAATGAGAAGAGATAGGGCTTTCCTTTACACGAAAATCATATATACGTTACCTGTGATAAAATCGCTTCAAATACTAGTATATAATGTATGACTTTGAAGTTTAACCTGCTTATCTAAAATTTTAACATTGCTTAAAATTGACAATAACTTTTAAATAGAAAGGGTAGCGCTTTCATACCTGGTATTACACATGTATCTAGCTGTGACAAGGCCTATCAAAAAGGCATTGATTAAATCATTTAGAGTGTGTTATGGCTTTGAATCAAGGTCATTTAAGATAAGATGCTTTGGCTGGATGCATTGTCTGTAAACATTTGTGAATTTTTCAAAACAGTTGCACACAAATGAATATGCTCATCACCAGCGTGTGTCATCGTGTGACTCAAGGTCATTTTGACAAGGTCAAGGTTTAAAAAAAATCCTTTACTATCCTTTTTTTAACAATAAAACATCATCAGATGATATCTGCCCTTAAAAGATTTCTGTACCATTAGAATGTAGCATGACCTTGACTCAAGGTCATTTATCCCTGACCACAGCTCCGACGGAAGACCTACTCTTTGCAACGAGCTCGGCTCTAGTTCGCAAATAATTTTCGTTTATTTAAATAAAAGTCAACGTTTTATTTTCAACACCCCTGAAATGACCAAAACATGAGTATTGGATGATAAAAGTTGTTGGATCTAATAGTCTTATAATAAATTATGACACTAGCAAGAGTTTAATGATTTCAAAAACGTCATAACCGATTTTTTTCAATAAAATCTTTTGATTTAATTGATACGAAAAGAATTTGTGATTAGCAATAAAAAAGCAAAATAAGCACATTTTTCCCGTATACATATAAAGGTAATTTTTAGAAATAAACAAGAGGCCCAGGGGCAACATCGGTCACCTGAGTAACTTGGGTGATGCAGTTTTTTTTTTTACCAGATTCCCCCTCTTGCTATACCTATCAGGCCCCACTGCCCCCTTCCCTTTTATCATTTAAAAACTTTAGAACTTTATCCAAGGATGCTTTCATATAAGTTTCAGCTTTCTTGGCCCAGTGGTTCTTTAGAAGAAGATTTTTAAAGATTTGTTCTATATATTTCTATGTAAAACTTGGATTTCCTACTGTGGCCCCGCCCTACCCCCGGGAGTCATTATTTTAACAATTCAATATCTGCACTACACAAGGATGCTTCCACATAAGTTCCAGCTTTCCTGGCCCAGTGGTTCTTCTGAAGAAGATGTTTAAGGATTTGTTCTATATATTTCTATGTAAAACTTGTATCCCCTATTATGGCCCCGCCCTAATCCCGTCATGATTTTAACAATTTAATATCTACATTTCCAAAGGATACTTCCACATAAGTTTCAGCTTTCCTGGTCTCGTTGTTCTTCAGAAGAAGATTTATTCTATATATTTCTATGTAAAAATTACATGCCCTATTGTAGCCCCGCCCTACCGCCGGGGATCATGATTTTAACAATTTAATATCTAAACTACCCAAGGATGCTTCCACATAAGTTTCAGCTTTCCTGGACCAGTGGTGTTTTGAGTAGAAGATTTTTAAAGATTTGTTCTATACATTTCATTGTAAAAATTAAATTTCCTATTGTGACCCGCCCTACCCCTGGGAGTCATGATTTTAAGAATTTAATATCTACACTACCCAAGGATGCTTCCATATAAGTTTCAGCTTTCCTGGCCCAGTAGTTCTTCAGAAGAAGATTTTTAAAGATTTGTTCTATATATTTCTATGTAAAAATTAAATTCCCTATTGTGGCCCCGCCCTACCCCCGGGGGTCATGATTTTAAGAATTTAATATCAACACTACAAAAGGAGGCTTCCACATAAGTTTAAGCTTTCCTGGCCCATTGGTTCTTGAGAAGAAGATTTTTAGTGACCCCACCCTCTTTTTGTCCTTTCTTGATTATCTCCCCTTGTAAGGGACTTGCCCTTCATTTTAACAATTTAAACTCTCCTTTTACCCAAGGATGCTTTGTACCAAGTTTGGTTAAATTGGCCCATCGGTTCTTAAGAAGAAGTCGAAAATGTAAAAGGTTTACAGACTGACAGCTAGACGGACGACGGACAAAATGTGATCAGAAAAGCTCACTTAAGCCTTCGGCTCAGGTGAGCTAAAAAAAGGGCTGCACATTGAATAATATCAATAAATATCCATAATTGCTTCTTTTACTCTTGATGGTAATAAAAGAGAGTAAAGTTTAAATTCAACATTCAAATTAACCAAGCACCTGTTCGGAAATTCATCTAGTATTTTTGAAGTAAAAAGTTGCCCTTTGTGATTATGGATAACAGTTTCCACCGAGCATGCATGACAGAGAGAAGAGGAAGTTTTGAACAATGAAACATTTACATACGCACAAGAACTTAGTTTTTGTTGAAAATTTCAAGCTTACCTTGAGTCCCAATTGCCGGATCCTATGTTGTATTTATATGTAGGTTCGAACATAATACGTCCTTCCTTATATCCCTTAAAGACGTCCACATTAGGTCTAGACAATTGTCGATGAAGCTAAAAATGAACAAAAACTAGTGCTAATTGTAACAGGGACCGTTACAAATGTTCCCCTAACGCTCCCAAACTCCCTTTTGGTGCCATATTCCCTGTAAGCTTCATTAAACAAGACAACCTCTATGCACTTGAGACTTAAACAACGTTTACTCAGAAGTGTACCAAGTTCATTCAAATTTTAGCATTGCACACGTTTGCATGTGAATGCATGTTCGTAATGACCATATCATCTTGTCTACACAATCTATAGATTTAATATACTAAATATTAAAGTATTTAATCAAAAGGTATTATAAAATACGCTCATTCAAGTGTATTTTTTGATTTTACTCATTTCACATGCACTCACGTGCATACGTGACGTGCTGACCATACCTTCTTGTAGAAATCCATTTCATCTATGTATGTCTTACATCCCACCCCGTTTGGTTGAAAACCAAGGGAGTTGTAGCTGTTTAAAGTTTCAGCCAATCAGATTGCAGCGCATATACACGCACGTGTATGTATATGCATGTTGACTATACCTTCTTATAGAAGCTCATTATATCTATTTATGCTCCAAATCCCATCATGTTTGGTTGAAAACCAAGGAAGTTATAGCTATTTAAAGTGTAAGCCAATCAGATTACAGCGCACGTGCATGCACGTGTTTTTATGATAATTGCTATATTTAGTTTCAGCCAATCAGAGCGAAGCGCACGTGCGTACTGGTGAGATCTTGCTATTTTGGCCATGTCATATTGTCTATGATACTAATATTTTCTTATATTATAAGTTTCAAAGCATTTCATTAAAAACTAAAAAAGTTGCAGCTATTTCTATTATATTTGTCATTTCACGTGTTGCACGTGCGCGCTCTTGCAAGCTCGTGCGCGCAAAATGACCTTGATTCCGCAAATCTACATAACATGTCTGCTGACCCTATGAAGTTTTTACCTACATCAGATGAACAGTTTATAAGATCTCTCCCGGACAAAAAAGTACCCAGGAAGAAGAAGAAAAATAACTAGATGACATCTCCTAGCAAGCAACGATTAGGTCTTCCGTTGAGTTTCTCGATAAGATGAGATGTGAATTTGACTGAGATACTCGTTAAAAGAGAATGACAAAGTTTTCCTTCATTAAATTTAAAGTTTCTGATTTTTATCACGATATTCTGAACATCTTTTGTTCAATATGGCTCATAAAAATACTCCCCCTTTTCGAGACGTAAAGCATTAAAATATAGCATTTTGACCCCTTTAAACCCTAAATTTAATGAGTCAGCCCCTTTTTCTTGATATTAAATGAAACGTTTTGTGATTTCAAAGACTTTTTGTTCAACACCTATTCAGAAATTTCTTTTCCTTGTGGAGATATGCTTCAAAAAAATATTTAGGGGCAACCACTACAAGTCCCTAATGGGGCTGTTTCACAAAAATTCAAAGCATGCATATTGTTTAGAAAATTATTCTGACCATCTTTTGTTCAATATTGCTTATCAAAATATTCCCCCTCTCTGAGATAAAAAGCGTCAAATATTTGACATTCTGGCCCCTTGTTACCCTTTTTTACGTAAAATATGACACAAATTTCATCATATACATTTATTGTTGCGAATCATTAAGATGAATACCTTTGCTTCAGTAATGTATAAAAGAATATTGATCATTAAAGAGCTATAGATGAAAGATTTTGGCCCCTCTGAGCCCCTAATTTGATGAGTCAGCCCCTTTTTTGAAACCAAATGGAAGATCTTGTGATTTTGAAGATTTTTGGTTCAATACTTATTCAGAGATTTCTGTCGTTGTGGAGGTATGCTGAATGGAAATATTCAGGGGCCATCGCTCAAGGTCCTTAATGGGGCCGCTTTACAAAAATTCAAAGTATGAATATTGTTTAAAACATTATTCTTACCAACTTTTATTCATATTGCTTATCAAAATATTCCCCTTTTTTTGGAGCTATAAATCGTCAAATATTGGACATTCTGCCCTTTGTGACCCCTTATTACGTAACATATGATCCAAATTTTATCATATATTGTTGCAAATCGTTAGGATAAATATCTTTGCTTCTGTAATGTATTATAAATAATTATTGATCAATAAAGAGTTATAGATGATAAACTTTTGCCCCCTCTGAGCCCCTAATTTGATAAGTCAGCCCCTTTTTCTTGAAATCAAATGAAACGTCTTGTGATTTCGGAGACTTTTTTTTCAACACTTTTTCAGAGATTTCTTTTCCTTGTGGAGATATGCTGATGGGAAATATTTAGGGACCACCCCTACAAGTCCTTAATGCGTCCATTTTACAAAGATTCAAAGTATGCATATTGTTTAGAAAATTATTTTGACAATCTTTTGTTCAATATTGCCTATCAAAATATTCCCTCTTTTCAAGATAAAAAGCGTCAAAGATTTAGCATTCTGGCCCCTTGTGACCCCAAGATATGCTCAAAAGTTTATAATATATAATTGCAAATAGTCTAAAATTAAACAATATCGAAAAATCGAGCAGAAAAAAGTGATAAAATTTTTTGGACACACGGGGAATCGAACCTGGGTCGCCCGCGTGACAATCCAACGCGCTTACCATTTAGCCATTTGGATCGCTGCTTCGAATTTTCAAATGCAAAGATCTCGAGATTGGCTTTTTCGATTTTCAAACAAATTACATATTTCGCTTCTGGAAAAGAGTCTCTATTCAAATCAAAAACAAAAATGTGAAAAAACAAAAGTTGAAAAATTGCATTTTTTTAAATTCGCTTCCGGTAGCGACTGGAAGTACCGACGACGCACGAAAAGGAGATTCTGCAAAGCTATAATTCATGAACTACCATCTCAAATAAGTCTCCTGTTCATATCTTTAGCCGTTTTTGCTATTAAGTTGCAACAAAATTGTATTTTAAAATAAAAAAAATCGTCCATATCTCAAGACCGGAAGTGACGTCATCAACGAAAAAAATTTCCCATAAGGATCAGATCAATGGCCATCAGATGTTAAAGTTTCACGAGAATCTGCCCTGTAGTTCCCGAAAACTTGCGTGCACAAAATCGGTAGGAATAATTATAATAATGATAATAATAATAATAATAATAATAATAATAATAGGGAAAAAGAAACCGAACGAAAACAATAAGGTCTTCCGTTGAAGACGGAAGACCTTAACTAGAAAGTCTGCTATTGCAAGAAATAGCTTATGTCGCCCCGAACTGGTCATCATTTATTCTCATCAATAAAACAATACCCATAAGCTAAGCTTGAAAAAACCATCAACTCCTATCAGTACTTTGATTTAAAAATCAAAAATAAAGAATTTTGACATTTCCCCTGTTTCCATGGACACTTTTACCAATTTGCAATTTTTAAATGCAACACACACAATGACAGATACTAATCAATAAATCAGTAAAGTTTCATGAAGAATGTTCAAAGGACCAGAAAGAACACTAGCGGATAAAATTCGTTGCTTATTGCAGGTTTCCATTGCAACGGTATCCATTTTGAAACTGAATGACCACACAACACAACTACAACCAGTAATCCTGGAAGATTATCCCAGCCATCTCCGAAAAAAGCCTGGACAACAAAAACATGCGTACAATCGCAATATGTCGTCCCCGACTTCGTTCGGGACGACATAATAAAAACAATAAGAAACAGAGTAAAAACAATATGTTCCCCAACTTCGTTTGGGGAACATAATAAATAAGATTTTTCATATTCTGCATTGAAAAACAATTCATTCAACTATAGAGACGAGCAAACAACGAAAGAAAAACATTAGTACTTTATTTTTTTATGACCACTAGCAAGTCGTTCATAAAATACTAGGGACATAATTTTTTTTTAAAGAATATATTTAAAAATGACCTATTTAATCCCCATCCCCGCAGTCACGCATTTTTAAGCATATACCATTTCCTATTTCTTAAGCAAAATCACGCGTACACCGTTCCCCCGCAATCACGCATTTTCACACACTTTAAGAGATTTATTAAATCTATATTTTAATGCCAATTTCCTTCTATTTTATACTTGCAAAAATCTAATAAAATAAGAAAAATTATATTTGTACTAAAATTCTAAAAGTCATAATATTTTTTACGCCAAAATCTAGAGAAACGTGCACCACGCTATAAGGTGCTTGCGGGGAAATGGTAAATTTCTATTTCTTTGACGTGAACATTAAGTGTATGTTGCATAACAGTTCAGTAAGTTGTAAAGTTGTAAAGAGATAAAGAATATCACTTTTGTTCTAATTGTATCACTGGCGTTCTTAGATGTTTCCCAATTGCTTCCCCTGTTCCCTCTTTGACAATGTGTGCATTAAAAAGGTTCATTAAATTTAGGAAAATCCAAATACAGAATTATAAACATTCACAATCCCTTTCTCTTTGAGGAAGTACTTTGAGAGATTAACAAGGCAAATACATTGTTTTGTGCAGATACATACACATGATGTGAAAATTTGTATATGCTTTATTTAGATCTCAAAGTATGCTATTTACTTCTAAATGAAGTTAAGCAAAAATCTAAGGTACCCTAATTTCAAAACAATCAAAATTCAGCACACTTCTTGTTGTTATTCTGCAGACTCCATGATGTCCAATTCTGAATTTTTAGTTTTAAGATTTTAAGATTATATCACATACGCTCGGAAGAATATTCAGAATTCCTCACATACGTATGAATTTCAAATTATGCCTAATTATGTAAAAAGGCTTTCAATTAAAAAAAAAATAGTTTATTGAATAGTAAGAAACGGCGTATAATGTAGTAATGCATTCATATACGAATGCATTACTCGTATATGCATTTTAATTCGTTAAAAGCAATATCTAGAAACCTTTTATATCAATCTGTAAAATAAAATTCCTCCTAATTCCTGAAAAGTTAAAATATATATAGCCACTTCATTTTTTAGCCAATACAATTGAAACAAAAAGATTACGAGGATGTTCTAAAGTTAATATCATGTATTTTTATGCTTACAACATTTTTAAAGAACACAAAACAAAAAAAAGTTAAAACAAATTTGAAAATTTTAGCTTGATACCTTCAAGTTGGATATTGACCAAAATATCAAAATAAACACGAATAGATATGGGTGACCCCATATCGAAATATATTCGACTTTTAGATTTAATAGTGTTTAATAACTCATTAAAAAAAACTACACTGTCTTGCTATGCAACTGGTGTAAAGTTCATGAGTCCATAGCATTACTGTCTCCAAGTCTCAAAGCAAGCAGTGCAAATACATAAGCTATTTAGCCACATATGATCCACATATGCATTGCCTTGCATATGATGATCATATGTAGCAAGGCATATGAAAATCATATGATAACACATATGTAAATCATATGAGGGAATATACATATGATTCTCATATGAAAGGTCCTACATATGAGAATCATATGAATATTCTGACATTGGTCATATGAAAATCGTATAAAACTTATCATATGTGAATCATATGAAACAGTGTTCACTAATTTGTGTTTGTTATACTCTGGAAATAATCATATGAATATTTTGACTCTGATCGTATGAGAATCATATGAAATAGTGATCATATGAGAATCATATGAAACAGTGTCCACGCATTTGCCCTTGTTATTCTCAAGTAAAATTGATATTTCAATAATATATATCAAGATAAATTTAAACATACTTTAATTCAATAGAATTTGTTAGAAATTATATGTAAAGTTCTACTCTGTAAACCCCCACCCCATCTTTCCTTTCAATAAAAAACCTTTCACAATTCTTTTCTGTAATAATGCATTTCCCAGACAAAATCGATAAAGAATAAAGAATTTGTTTTTCATTTTAAATCTGTTGGGCTTAGCTTATTTCGTAAGTAGAATTAAAATCTTTCCGTATTTTTCTCTCGGCCGGTTTTATCTTTTATCGGAGGAAAATATACGTCATTTTAATGTGTTGGATGTTTGGAAAAGTTAAGTGATCTCCTACCAATATTTTTTAAAGACCTTTGATTCATACTGTTTAAATATAATTTCATTATGGTTACAGATGCGTATTAACTTTCTATATACGAGAATAATACTCACAGGCACCTATTTCTGTCATTAATGTTTGACCCATAGTATAATAATAACACATGGTATCTTATTCCAAATTACACGGAGTACCCCCTCCCTTAGAATCGCGCTCATTTACACTTTCAGAGAAAGACAGTGGCAAACTATTTATACCTATGTCATCTACGATAATTTATTTACTTAACCATATAAATAGAAAAATCTTATTTTCCATGTAAACACTACGATGTTTTTCGGAAAAACAAATTTTCAGCCAATGATATTCGTTGACGCGACTAGAAGATACCATAATATGGTTGAGTCAATCGCTTCATCTCGGGTGTTTCCGTCAGAGGTCGGAAAAACAACCTCGGTCGTTTTTCCGCTTTTCGGAAAGGCACAAGAAGGTGCGATTCATGGTTGAGTTTCACTTTCCAATCGGCGAGCATAGTTTTGAAGCTGATAACGGAGATAAAAGAAAATAAAGACAAGCATGTCAGATATGGTTGTGTAGATAAAATATCGTAGAAAACATAGGTTTGGACAGTTTACCCGTGCATTTCCTCTGAAAGTGTAAAAGAGAGCGATTTTAAGGGAGGGGGTACTCGGTATAAATCGGAGTTAGATACCTTGTGTTATTATTTTATTATGTGTGAACCAATGACAAGGAAAATAGTCTTTTCTTAGAATTTATTTAACAGTTGTGAAACTATCAAAGAATACAAACAATGATCGTATAGTGGTAAATAGCAAAGATATCGATCGTTAAATGGCCAGTAATCGTATAGTGTCTCACGATCCCTCCTAGAACGTTGCTCCGAAGAGCCCCGTTCTGAGAAGTGCGGCCCAGACGAGGGCGAGAGAGTGAGCTAGAGCAAAGAATATCTCGAAGATCGCCGTAGATAGTATTTATAATATACAATACATAATAGTCATTTGCATATACGATAAACAAGTTATTCAATAAATGGGTCTAAATCCTGGAATTTTGACAAAACAATTTATAATCTAAACATAAGATTTTGTAAACCGGTAATCAGTGCCTTTGTATTAGGCAAAAGTAAGTATAACTTTAATATAAACTTTAATAATGTTCAGTTATTGTTCAAGGATTGATGTCCGTAGATAGATAAACATCCTGGTATGTTATATAGTCCTTAATCCGAATTACTTTTACGGAAAAGTCTTACACTTCTGTATCCTTCTTGAATTAGGGGTCAGTGCACACTATCATGAGTACATTTTAATAAGCTTATTTTATTTTCTTGATTTAAATAATTGTCTCAAAGCCTATAGGTTTACATATGGGTTAAAATATATTCCCAAAACAAATGCCTGTTATAATACTCTTATCACTTGCATCATGCATGTAATAGTAAAATCAATGCATTTCGAATACCTAACGTTAGTGATCTGTATGTAATCTGTATGTAATTTTGGATAAATTTGTTTCTTAATGAATGTAAACATGACATGTTAGGTTAAAGGCAAAACTAATTTTAAAACTGTGTTTTCCTTTTGTTACGCACTTATATGAAAATATATTCATTTATGGTACCTCTCCATTATAAAAAAAAACATACAGAGAGAAAATATCATCAATTCTGTATGAAGTTTGTCAGAGGTCAGAGGTTAATACATGGCCAAATCACAAGTTGCTATAAAATCTACTGTTACTTCCCGTGTGTAGAAGTTCCAAGTTGCATTTGGAATTTCCAAGTAAATCACTTGGAATTCTTCATTCGGAATTTCCGAATCACCATTCGGAGTATTGGAACAACTTTCCAAATGGTTCCAAATGACTTCCAAGTTGTTTCCGAATGACTAGAACTAATATTTTTTCTTCTAGAAATTTCTAGAAATTTCCAAATGACTTCCAAGTTGCTTCCAAATGACTTCCAAATGATTAAATTGATTTATTCAACAAATTAATGCAAGGTTTTCATTGTCCCTTTTAAACATGTTATTTAGATAACCAACAACCAGCGATTTGAAAAATATATTCATCACAAAAACATAATTCTGCTGGCATCATTTAATGATATTTTTATTCAAAGTATTTACAAGAAAACAAACCTCCCCGGTAAACTACTATCCTCTAAAACTGTTTTATGAATTAAAACATCAACTGATCATATGCAAATTCAAATCACAATTAAAAGTCAATTCCGGTAAATCAAGGTATTTGCTTGGTTCATGAACTTACGGAGATGATAAAAGTCTGACACTTTTTATTATCATCAAGAACATGTATCGAGGCAATAAATAATTCCAAAAATATTGAAATGCACTTTTCACACAGTTTCAGTAAATTCAATTTGAAACTGTCCACTGATGTTATTGTTTATCCAAGGCTAAAAGAAGATACATGTACCACTGGAGAAGTCACACACTTAAAAATGTAAAATATATCCTTTGGATTACTACACATAAGATTTATCATCCATTCAACGTGATCATAATGCAACTCGGATGCAACACTGTTTACGTTTGAACCGCCTGATTTCAAACTCTACGAGGTCGAGCCCGAGACAAGACCTCGAGCCCGATCAGTTGATAACATAACATCTGCTCATTTAAATATACAGACTAAGTTAAATTTCTGCACTTCCAAATGGTTCCATGTACATTCCAAACTGAGTTAAGATTTTTCCAAATAAAATTTTTCCGAATGACATGGAAGTACTTGGAATTCCGAATGCTTCCAAATACTTCCAAGTAATTCCAGGTGACTTCCGAATGAAACTCGACGGGGAGTTGGAACTTCTACACACGGGTTATAAATAAAAAAATGACTTTCATGTATAAAAATGAACAAAATAAGCAAGTGAAATAATTGTTGTTTTATTTACAACGTAAGCAAGTACGTCATTCATTTTTTGATGATCGATTTAACCTGATAGTAAGTGTACATAGAGTAAGTGTACATAGAGAACATACCCCCCCCCCCCCCCCCCCCCCAAAAAAAAAAGACTTTGTTTTTAATGCAAGTTGTATGTCACCTTTGGCAGCTGCACATTCTCTAGAGTTTATCTCTGTTTTTGTTAGACTTTTAGTTAAATCTTCATGATACAGACTAAAATTTTATATTTTTTCATTAAGTTGTACTCACGACAAATGTATAAATCTTTTAGAAAATATCAAAGCATTGCACTCATGCCACGATCAGCTAAGAAACACCTCGATCGGCGCTGTCGTACTTCAATGTAAAGTGTCGCCAGTGTCTCCGTGTTAACATCATAAATATGCCTTTAGTTACTGAAAACGTAGAATGAATGTTTTTGATCAAATTTAACTAGATTGCAAATTAAATGGCTTTGACAAGTGGGTCCATCCATCGGATCCATCCAGTCCCTTCAGGCGACCGAAATTCCTCCAACTTTTGTCATCAATATTCGGACGTGTTTCTTGTGTCTTTTCAGCATTTATTATCAATTTTCATAAAAAAAATAGTACCAGACAAGAATCTATTCATTATTACTGATCACAAGTAGCCTTTAACAAAATATTCCCTTTAAAATAGAATTCTAAGCCTGACGAATTCGAAGCGTAGCCGCCTTTCAAGCCGATTTACACCTTGCGTACATTTGACGGTAATCTACGGCAAGCGGTTAGTGCAATATTTATATCCGAATAAATGTTTAATTCAATATTTAACTGTCAATCTCAGATGTATCTATAAGTAATAAATAACAGGTGTATAAACTTTATTGGGAATTGAAGTGGGTCGGTACGTGATCAAAGCTTCTGAGAAGGCCTTCGGCAGATATGTAATATACGTACCATAGAAATTTTATTCTACATTATAATTTTTATAAAGACAGTGCACTTTGAAAATCTCGTGACAGACCCACTTCAAATCCCATTGAAATTTATGTACTTGTTATTTATTTCTTATGTGAACGCAGGTATGTTAAGGTTACAAACAAATATTCTACTTGTCTATATGATATGACATCATAGTAAGCTATATGACGTGAAGTTTAGAGATAAGAATTTCTTAAAATCAATGGCTGAGTTTGGATATTCAACCTACTACATGCTTCCCATTTCGGAGGTGTGTGGGATCGAATAATCGGAATCGCGCGAAGGATTCTAGATGGGATCTTGCGGAGCAAAAAGTATATCAAAGATCTTACTCATGAAGTGCTTGTTACCCTCATTGCCGAAATCAGCGCTGTCATGAACTCCAGACCAATTGCTGTAATATCCACAGATTCTGATGACCCGTCCATATTAGCGCCATCCAATCTTTTAACACAAAAGGTTGGAACACCACCAGATGACATTCCTCAGTTTGGTATCAAAGATATATACAAGTCACAGTAGCAGAGAGTCAAAGTGATGGCAGATGAGTTCTGGAAAAAGTGGCAGAAAGAGTACTTGACGGAACTTCAGACCAGAAGAAAGTGGGCGACGAACTAACCTCACCTAAAGACAGGTGACATTGTTCTGTTACGCGAGTACGATTCTGGACGCAACTCATGGCCGACGTCCATGGTCAAACACACTTTCCCGGGAGCTGATGGAAGAGTGCGAGAAGTGGAGGTCCGTTTGTTTAGAGGAGAGAAAGAGTTCGCTTACGTCCGTCCCGTTCACGAACTTGTTCCGTTGCTCACTGATTGAATTATAATTGTATTTATGTGCAACATAAAGTAATTTATACCATCTCTGTTAGTCTATTGTTATGAGAGAATTTTTCCGGAATTTTCAATGCCGCGATGAATTCTTGATACTATATTATATTTGTAACTTGATCATGTTTATCCAGATCACGCTTTCTGATGGAAATAATTTTTGATTTCTTGACTCATGTGAGTATCTGAATTGATTAACATCTTCTTTCATCGTTGATTGGGCTTATAAAGTTGTCCGCTACCCAATATTTTTGAACTCTATTTACAAAACACTGCAAGTACATTAGCTGATTATATCAAAACATTGAACACTGTGATTGTGTCGTGAACCATTGTGGCTATGCCTTGGATTGAGGCTTTGTGAATATTTAGCTCATGCTGTGATGATAATATAATGCCTTTAATGGGACTATATGGTGATTTTATTCTGTGCGTGGATAAACCTTGATTCTGTTACTTTACCACGGCCAAAACTTGGCAAAAGGTCGAGTGACGCCTCGGTACAGGTATGGTGCGCAGCACTGGCTAAAATTGCGCACGTTACGTGACGCACTTTCCAGTTTATAAGCCGTGCAGTATCAATTGATTTTTTGAAAATACAAGGGACGAGATTAGGTTTATTGAATTTGTTATTAACTTACATTTAAAAAATATTAATGAAAGCCTGTGGTCTGGATTTAAGTTTTATCTTGGTCCAGTAATCATGATTTGTGTTTATGATCAGTGTTGAATTTTACGAATCCTATTCCCGTACTCTTTTATGGTTGGAGTTTAATATTACCAGGATGCTGCACCCCTATATGGTCGGGGTTTAACTTTTGCAGGATTCTGTATCCCTATATGGTTGGGGTTAAAATATTAGTAGGATTCTGTACCCTTATATGGTTTGGGCTTCACTTTTGTTGGATCATGTACTCATATATGGTCGGAATTTTATTTTCAGAGGGCCCTGTACTCCTATATGGTCGGAGTTTAATTTTAAGAGGCCCCTGTACTCCTAATTGGTCTGAGTTTAATTCTATGAGGGCCCTGTACTCCTATATGGTTGGAGTTTATTTGTAAGAGGCCCCTGTACTCCTATATGGTTGGAACACATTATTGAATTTGTTATTTCCTTACATTTGAAAATATTAATGAAAGAGATACATTTAATTCCTGCAACATTCTGTGGTCTGGATTTAATTTTATCTACGTCCAGTAATCCTGTTTGTGACTATGATCAGTGTTGAATTTTACGGATCCTATTCCTGTACTCTTATATGGTTGGAGTTTAATATTACCAGGATCCTGCACCCCTATATGGTTGGGGTTTAACTTTTGTTGGATCGTGTACTCCTGTATGGTTGGAGTTTAATTTTAAGAAGGCCCTGTTTTCTATATGGTTGGATTTTAATTTTAAGAGTTCCCTGTACTCCTATATAGTCGGAGTTTAATTTTAACAAGATCCTATACCCCTATATGGTCGGGGTTAATTTTTGTAGGATCCTGTACTCCTTTATGGTTGAAGTTTAATATTTACATGATTCTTTACCCCTTTATGGTCGGGGTTAAATATTAACAAGATCAATTACCTCTATATGGTTGGGGTTTAGTATTAACAGGATCCTGTACCCCTATATAGTTTGGATTTAATATTAATATTAACAACATCATTTACCCCTATATGGCTGGGGTTTATATTACAGAATCCTTACCCCTATAAGGTTTGGATTTAATATTAACAGGATCTTCTACCCTATATGGTTGGAGTTAATATTAACAGGATCCTGTACTCCTATATGTTTGGGTTTTAGCAAGATCCTATACTCCTTTGTGGTCCGAGTTTATTTTAAGCAGGTTCCTGTTTTCCTATATTTTTGGAGTTTAATTTTAGCGAGATCAAGCACCACCCATATATGGTTTGGGTTTTCATGTTTACAGGATACCAGGCACCTGTTAAGTCAAGAGTTTAAGTTTAGCAGGTTCCTGTACTTTGATATGGTCACAGATTTTTTTTTTCTTCAAGATTTCACTTCTATGTGATTTTTAGTTTAAGCAGGATCTTGACACCCAACATATTTGAGATTATTCTTCATTGTTGTTATTTATGGTCTGCAGAATTATAAATGATGAAGTATTTTTTATTAATTGCAATGTCTTTGCATACTAATTAATGGTTAAAAGTCTCCTTGCATGGTTGGAGTTTGTCTTTTAGCCTGATTACTGTTTTTTTTTAGTGCCCCTATATGGTTGGGTTTTTTTTCTAGCTAGCATAACTGCTTTATTATTGTGCCCTTATAAGTTTGCGCATTATTGTTATGGAAGATTCTTGTGCAATAATTATTGTTTTGTTATTATGCCCCTATATGGTTGGGGTGCTTTATCCAAACAACGAGTACTGGTTTATCATGGCACTCAAATAAGCATAATTTCTTCACATTAATATTTGTGCCCTGACATTTAGATATGGTATGGCAAATTGTGTGCCTGTTATGTTGGTAAAAAAAAAAATTCTACATACAAGTGTTTCGCTGTCCCAGGGTGTATGTTACATTTTAATACAAGCTACTTATGCTCCTATATGTGGGGTACCCCCTGTATGTTGATGATAAGGATATTTCAACATTTTTGTTATACACATCTCTTGTAGAACTTTAATTGAGCATTCCTGGTAATGTACATTTCAGAATAAGGATTTGATTTAAAATGTCAAAATAAGGTTGATAAATAACCATATTACTTAGATTGTAAACTTAGATTGTGAAATGCAATTCAAAGTCAAATACTTTCATTTTATCTTTGATATGCTTTAACTGTCATACTGGTTTTAGATTATATTTAGTAATTTTATGTTATAACCAAAATTCATGTATTTCTATGTTTTTAGAGAGTCAAGTAAATTAGTTCATTGATATACACATACTTAGTTGCAATACTATAATAACTACTTAATATTAAGTCACAAATTATAGATGCAAATTACTTTTCAAATGAACATGAAACTGAAAGCATCAATGAATCTTAAGGAATTTATCAATATTGGAAATCTTTTACATGATTCCAAATTTGCTTTTCTTCAAAGTTCACTAATTTCTGTGTGTACCAAAAAAATAAATAAATAACAATAATAATTAAATTAATGGAAAAATAAAATAAAAATAATTAGGAAAATGGCCTTATTCATCATTTATTTTCCCTCAAAGAGGAGGGGGATCTGAAATTATTTTCATCCCAATGTCAAAAATATTCATGTTTTCTTATCATGTTTGCATAACAAGAGCTGCTCCGATTTAAACTTTAAATAAATATTTTTTGTAAGCAAAATTCATATCTGTATACACTGGATTATGCTGCTAGAAATAGTGCTTGGATATAAGTTGTCTTAGGCAAAATATTGTTTTTATGTGTGATTTTAGGAGGAAATGTCATATTATATATTGTGAGAATATTATATCACCTTTAAAGAATTATTACACTTTATAATATTGGGAAATGTAAATTTTATAAACTAAAGCACGAAAAGTTATCAAAAAAAAACCTGCTGCGATAAAGTTTATCCTATGTACAAACTGTTTTAGCTACTGAGATTACCCAACAGTTCCATTCAATTCATATTTAGTAAAACGGTAGTTGTAAGAAATCTTCCAAAATAATTTTTATTATGCATTTCATTAAGAGATGTAATGCTATTAAGACACCAATAAGGATAAATACCTAACCAGTATAGTGTAATACATGTAGTATTGATGATAAATATTTTCTTTTATTTCTAAATCATGTTGAATGACTGCACTCATATTATGTATCACTCATACCAGGATCATCAAACTTTTTCTGCATATCAAAGATTTTCCTCATAATTAAGTTACTAAACTCACATGTAGTGGCAATTCTGTAAAATCATAATTGAAGGATTAACGTGCACTGTACAATTTAGATTTGAGGGTGTTCGACACCTACAGGTGCACCAAGTATTCATTTACCCACATTACTTCATGTTATTTTGATGACATAGTGGGTAATAGAGTATTGAATGATATATTTTTTGCTTCATAGAATTTAATAATCAACCTCTTGCAACCATGTCTACACTATTTCCTTATTTTTGAGAGTTTGAGGTAGATCAGGAAAACCAAGACACAAAAGGATAATCAAAATGAGTATGAGCATATTAATAAACATATACAGAAAGACCACAACAAATTAGGATGGCATGGTCGGTTTGACATTATAATATATGATGACATTTGAAGACCAGCATGTTTTCAAATGTCAGCACAAAAATGCAAGACTATGAAGCAGTTTGTAATGCAAAAATAGCAAGTATTTTAAAGTTAGGACTAAAGGGATATAATTCTCTTCCAATTGACCCGTTTTAGCTCTTACTGTACTTGTACATAGCATAATATATTACTGCTGAAATACTTTGAATAATAATAATAAGGAATATAAATTTCAGTTTTCAAGAAGATGCTGCAATATGTCATTATGTGCTTTTCAGTGACTCATTACTAAATAACAAATCTGCCTTACAGGTCAATTCAAGCAGTTTAATAGTACTTTTGATTTCAATCTTTAATAGTTTATTTATTTATTTATTTATTTATTTATTTATTATCATTATCTGAATAGTATATCTTTTTGTTGTTTCTTGTTCAGTTATAGCTCGTATTTTAGAAAATGACTGTCTGCAACAACATTTTAGGTAAGATGTAATCTTTGACTTTCCTAGGCAGCATATGTGGAAATATTTAACTCCACTTGTAACGCGGGTATATTAAGGCAGCACATGGATCAGAATTCGGCGAATTAACACTTTTTTAAACTAATAAATCGGAAAAGTCAAGGATAAAACTTTTGCTATAATTATCCATTCTATAGACTTCAATGGGACTTATATACTACAAGAGGCACTTCCCCACGACGTCACCACGTGACGTCTATAATTAGAAAATATGCCTTAATGAAAAAGTGAAAAGTTTAACACTACCCCGGGGATAATTAGTTTTAATTTGTAATAATAGTTATGTTAAATCATCTCTGTACCATGAAAAGTGCTGCTTGAATCGTACTGTCCTATTATAGAAATGATAATAGAAACCTTCCCAAAATTTTTACATTTTGTTCATAGCATTGAAAAAAAAGCATCAATTCCCGTAAACCATACGATTCTAGCAGCACTTTCCAAAAACAAAAGAATAAGAACTTTAGATAGAAACAAAAATTAAGTTTCAAGGTATGCAGCGTAGTGTTGAACTTTTGCATCTTTTTCGTTACGAACGACATAGGAAAGGCTGATCGGCAAATAAACACCCTCATTGCTATAATTTTACGAAGAAATTGCAAAATTATATTACCATACCTTATTCATACGCTTTATTCCCACAAGAATCACACATGATATTCATTCTTAATGCTTTTAAACTCCGATTTCTTGTGTTTGTTTACATCAGTTCTCGTTACGATTCACTTTCACTCTGCTACTACATGATCAACAGTTATGACGTCACGGGTTAGGTATGTAACCCCTGTGATAACTACAGAGGCCCAGGAACGACAAAATTCCGTTGATATTATGCCTCTGCATATTGTAATTCATTTTTACGACTTCAAATCAATCTTAGATATCGATTTTAAGAAATTATTATCTCTAAAGCTCGCGTCACATGGCTTACTATGACGTCATATCATATAGGCAAGTAGAATATTTGGTTGTAACCTTAACCTACCTGTGAAAGCTCTACAGTTATTATCTAGGCTGCTATTACTCAGTATGACTGTCTGAGGCAGCATTTCTGGTGACTTATTATATTGTATTTCATAGAATGGAACAATTTACATTTTTTATTCATACACAAAGTGAGTGATCTTCTATTAAACCCTATTTCCTAGTGAAGATCAATCTAAATGTACATTAATATGACTGTCTGAGGCAGCATAGTCAATGGGTAACACAATTAACATCATTACAATTGTATGACATTGTTATAATACTTTGTGTAGAGTGAAGTTCAACCTGCATCACTATGACTGTCTGAGGCAGCATAGTTGATGACCTTGTTTTATATGCTTTTAAGACTAGTTTGAACTTTATATGTGTATTTGAACCCACTGTATATGTTACTCTGTTTTGTTTTCAGTGTAAAATAACTGACATGAGTAAGACTGCCTGATGAGGATGTGTTTTAAAACCCATTGTATATATTACAATGTTTTCAGTATATAATACTCGACATCAGTATGACTGTCTGAGGCGGCATAGTTGATCTAATATACAGTTGAAAATGTGTATGTGTATTTAAATCTATTGTATATATTACTATGTTTGTTTTCAGTGTAAAACAATTGACATTAGTATGACTGTCTGGGGCAGCATAGTTGATTTAATATACAGTTGAAAATTTGTATGTGTATTTAAATCTATTGTATATATTACTATGTTTGTTTTCAGTGTAAAACAATTGACATCAGTATGACTGTCTGAGGCGGCATAGTTGATTTAATATACAGTTGAAAAATTGTATGTGTATTTAAATCTATTGTATATATAACTATGTTTGTTTTCAGTGTAAAACAATTGACATCATTATGACTGTCTGAGGCAGCATAGTTGATTTAATATACAGTTGAAAATTTGTATGTGTATTTAAATCTATTGTATATATTACTATGATTGTTTTCAGTGTAAAACAATCGATTTCAGTATGACTGTCTGAGGCGGCATACTTGATTAATATACAGTTGAAAATTTGTATGTGTATTTAAATCTATTGTATATATTACTATGTTGTTTTCAGTGTAAAACAATTGACATCATTATGACTGTCTGAGGCGGCATAGTTGATTATTTAAATCCATTGTATATATAACTATTTGTTTTCAGAGTAAAATAATTAACATCAGTACATGTATGGCTGTCTGATGCAATATAATTCATAACCTTGTTGTATATGCATTTAAGTCTAGTCCAACATTCGAATGTGTATATATATATATATATATATATATATATATATATATATATATATATATATATATATATATATATATATATATATATATATATATATATATATATATATATATATATATATATATATATATATCCATTGTATGTATACTCTGTTTCAGTGTAAAATAATTGACATCAGGTGTGACAGTGTAAGCAGCATAGTTGAGGACTTTGTTTTATATGGTAATAGGTATGCTAATTTATTTTCATCGATTTTATTCTCTTTCGAAGACAGTCAGCTATATAAGTATCCCGGTCGGCCTTTCCTCTGTCATTTGTGACAAAAATAATGCAACAGAACAACAATAAGCTGAATATTTCAAAACATAAGATCTATACATATGGAAAGTTTGCCTCCTAAATAAGGTGGAAAGTGCTGCTAGAATCCCGAGTTAAGCATGGTTTTATGAAAAATCAGGGTTTATATGTAAAAAAAAAAATCAAAACATCGGGTAAGGTATCGTGCGAATGTGGTGAATAATTATTTTACTGATGGGACAGTTGGATTCTAGTAGTACTTTTTAGGCAAAATAGATGTTTTTCAACAACATTATTTACTCAAAGAAATTATCAAACTCCGGGTTTTTGTTGTTTTGTTGCTTATTTATTAAGGAAAATTTCGCTATTAATAGAAGTCACGTGATGCCATGGTGGTTGTGCACGTCATTGCTTTAGACACCCTTTTATCTTTATGCATTTAGATAATTATAGTTTACGTTTATCAGCGGTTTTAGTAATTTTTCAAACTTCATTGTCTTTAAGAAGTCTAAATTTCTCGATAAATGACTTAAATGCTTCCTTAACATACCCACGTTATTTTACTGTATTCAAAGCCACATATAAAGTAAATTTTGTGGCAATGCATAATATGTTATTTTTTAACTGTCGTATTGAGTCGAGGCGCACTTGGTGCGTGTTTTGCCTGTCTTTGTTTTAATCGTTAAATTTGATTGCAACAATTGATTTATAATTGCATTATATTTACATCTGTAAACATGCTAGAGATAATCTATTTCTATGTCTGTTTATTAGTTCATTGAAATGACTTTGATAAAAAAAAAACCCTTCTTTGAGATCGGTTACAAATTCAAATCTATGGGAACCCGCTCTAGTCATATTTTTAT
Organism: Saccostrea cuccullata; assembly: GCF_032062105.1. Lineage (NCBI taxonomy): Eukaryota > Metazoa > Mollusca > Bivalvia > Ostreida > Ostreidae > Saccostrea > Saccostrea cuccullata. The sequence continues at coordinate 108,806 of NW_026920524.1, read as the reverse complement.
TGTGTATGTTTCATATCGACATTTTAAGGCTTGAATAAGGGGGCGGGGCCTAATTTATACGGGAAAAGTTTACAGTGACGTTACACAAAAATATGACTTTAATGTATTTCTCATTATACCTGAAAATTAAATAGATTGCAACTTTTAGCTGTATTAGCATAATAAACAACAATAAAACTTATCAATGCATTTAAAAAGCTTGCTGGTTAAATCCCACGTAACTGGTTATAGACAAAGCACTGATCGCGATGAACTTGTAAACATGACGTCATTTTGGTAAAAATGACGTATTTAATGTGCTGTGAGAGGCAGATTAAGCTATTTTTTAACAATGAAAGATGCGTTTTCCTATTAAACGGAATATCATTTACAGGTTAGGAATAGTCGATAAATACCAATGCATATCCTTTGTTTAGTGCGATTATTAATTAACTATCAATAAAATGTATTTAATTAATTATGCCGTGTTTTTATGTACAGGTTACGTACATTTTACATCGAGATGCCTCATAAAATCACACTTTCGCAAGGGCATGCACTTAATAGATCTTAACCATTTTTTGATTATAGATAAAGGATATTTTTCTGAACTTGAAAAGTGCTGCTGCTTTCTTTAAATCGAGAGCGTGATTTTAGAAGTACACAAAATATTTGGTAAGTCAAACAAATTTCGACATTGGCTTATTTACCTGAAATTTTAACTATTAAAACGTGAATTCCATTCAAAGCAGCAGCACTTTTCAGAAACTACAAAGTATGCAGAAACACTTAATAGCTTGGATTCTTAATTTCAACCAGGGTATGCCCTTGCGATATTGAAATTTGTTCATGACCTACATTATGTACACGAATTATGCATTCATCTCGTGACGTTGCATCGATGGGACCAAACTTTATACAGTATAGAGTGGGTGATACTATGCTATTTCCATACGTATTTGTGTTCTGTGATAATAAAACAGCTAAATTAAAATATAAATTCAGTTTTAGAAAGGTCCCCTTTTTCTGCACGTCTATTTTCTGTTGATTTCTCACAGTAGGTCTTAACAGTGCTGCGTTGTTGTTTTTCATCCTCTCCGGGGGTTTCGATGCAATAAACACATTTAACATTGCACAGGTCCTGTACCTCTGTGATTAACAATTTTGGAAGAGTAGCGATAACAAGATTTTTGGTACAAGAACTCTGAAAGCAGTAACTGTTATAGGTCGTACTCGTTAGAGAGGTTTTTGAAATTACATTAGATATCCAGTTACATGAACCTAAAAGTTTTATTATGTCTTTCGCTTCAGAAAGTAGTAACGAAAACAGAGGCATTTCAAAAGTTCATTCCACGAAAAGACGGAAAAATCTAATAGTAAACAGAAGTATTTTAAGGCGGACTTCCCACAGATAAGTGGAAAGGCCTTATAATTGAACATGTGAACATTACTAACCTGATCATAGCTGAGAAGATCTAGTAATTTTTTCTTTGCAATCATCGATTTCACTTTGTCCATGTCCAGCACATGTATTCTGTAGTTCAGATCGCCAATCCAAAATATCATACTTAAATGATAATTTTCAACAATTAAAACACCACTTCCTTTGAAAACCATGCAGTGAAATTTTGTTACTGTTGAGTTGAATTATCATTTTTCCGGCACTTCCTTACTATTTGGTGAACTTTATATCATGCATATTTTTTTCAGATTTTATATTTTCTGACAAATTGAATTGTTCCCCTTAATATCTAAGAGCATATCTAAAAATGAGACCAGTGTCCATATGAAGAAGAATACAGCATATACGAGGGCTGTTCAATAAATAATAAACAGGGGCCCGTTTTACAAAAGAACTTACGACTAAGACCAAAACTTCAAATGATTGGAACATTTTGCAAAATTAATAACTCTCTTTGAAATTGTTTGCCTACAAATATCTGATCACAATCCTTTTAAAAAGGTTAAAATAATTTTCGATCTAATGTTATTAAAAAAGTTATATGAAGAATTAAATTTGGTATTTAATCGGAAGTCATTTTGTAAAACGGGCCCGTGAACTATATGACATACAATATAAAAATCTCATGACATGATGCTTGACTTTCTCTGATGATTGAAACTTTAATGAACTGATTACAGCTTATGTGACCCCTTTTCCTCACAAAGTTTCGTTGAGAGAAGCTGGAATACAAGGGCTATTGGAGACACTGGATTAAAAATGAATGGTTAAGAATCAGTAAACGAGAGTAAAAATAAATACCCAAATGAAAGCTTCTGTAAAACTAGTTAAGAATGCCAACGAAATATTCACTGAAATATGAAATTTGTAGCAACTAATGACTGTTTTATGGACACATGGGCAGGTGGAATTCAATGAACTAAAAGGAAATAATGGTAAAAAAAAATTGGTATGGTCCTTCTCGACAAAGACGAACGACCAAGGTATGCTTTCCAAAAATCACCAAATAATCACTTTGATTGATAGATTGATTGTATATTGTTTAACGTCCATCTCGAGAATTTTTCATTCATATGGAGATGTCACCGTACGCCGGTGAAGGGTTTCAAATTTAGACCTTTACTCGGCACTCAGGGCCATTGAGCAGTGAGGGTTCTTTATCGTACCAACGCCTACCGTGACACGGGACCTACGTTTTTAGGGTCATATCCGAAGGACCCGTGACTTTCAATTCTAGTGCCGAGCGCTTGGCGAAGGAACAGTCACTACCTTTGTTTACGTCTTAGGTATGACGCAGCGCCGCGAACGAGAATCGAACCCGGGCCTCCCGATCACGAAGCGAACGCTCTACCACTAGGCTACCGTGACCGATAATAATCACTTTGAAGTTTTATTCAATTTAAAACAAATAGCAATATTGAAATACAACACATCTGGGGAGTTTACAATGTTTCAAAGCAACATTTGACAGTAAAAAAGCCTAGTTCTCAATGGTCACCCCATGTTTTTGTAACATGAGTGAAAACCTCAGCGTGAAAGCATATCTAAAAAATTAGCATTAAAAGAAAATCAAAAATTGAAGTTATTCATTGTTTTCTGAAACTCAAACATATATTGAAACTTTTATCCAATGCTTTAAACCCTCAAGACAAATTTACAATAAGACGCACTTGACAAAAAAAAGTCAAGGTACCAGAAAAGCAAAAGATTGCAAAAGCACAAAAACAGTTTTTTACGCAGCACAGTTAAGGTAACAGGAAGTAGGCGGGGCCCAATTTTTACGGGAAATGTTTACCATGACGTCACACAAAATATAAGGTCTTCAAAATACCACAAAATGAAATTATTTGCTATTTCAAGTTGCTGTATAACTGTAGATGACATAAAACTTTCTATCACATGCAGTTTTGTAGTTTACTGTGAAATCACAAATTTTCGTGGGGGGTTAATTTTCGTTGTTTTAGAGGTATGAAGAGACCCATGAATTTATGTCCACCACGAAATGTAAAATGTTACATACATAGCTACTGACCATTTCTCCATCCACGAAATTAAGTCCTCCAACCACGAAAATTTGAACCCACGAAAGTATGTGAATTTTCAGTATTAAATCCCACACAGTAAAAAAATATATACGATTCATCCATCGCAAAGCACTTTTCAATGTGACGTTATCTTGCAAAAGTTACGCAGTTTGTATACAGTGAGATGCTGATTAACTCACATTTTATACAATGAAAGATGTCTTTTGTGCTTAGATAAAATATTATTGCAATTCAATTAAAGGCCGTTAATTTGGATGCGATGCTTATTTTTCCTATATTACATGTATTGATTTTATAAACTGTCTGCATATTCTACAGACAAGTGATGCTGTCGTGTGTTTGTATGCAGATTTATTGAAAAAGAAATAGAAGTGCCCTAACATATCGATTTATTGAAAGGACATACCCTCAATGTATCTTGCTAAGTTTTTACACATAAGCTGAAGAAGTATTAAGAAATTTAAAAAGTGCTGCGAACCTCATGAAATCTTGCAAATAAATTAATTATTTATAATAGCTAAATTTGATGTAGTTGACCAGCAAAATATTCAACTTGCCGTCCAACAAATTGAATTTTATCAACTTAAAAAAAGGGAATCTATATAGGTTCGCAGCACTTTTAACAAACTACATATAGTGTTGAAAAGGATTAATATTTTTAACGTGGTTATGCCCTTGCAATATTGGATTTTATAGATGACTTCTAAATTGCAAGTATAATTGCTAAAATCACGTGACAAGTCTAAATAAAACATCAAAAGTCCTCAACATGTAGATTTGAACCACATCAAATTTTTTGATAACAGTAAAATCCCAAAAAGAGAGCCCTATCCCTATAAAGTATGTTATTATTAACTTAAAAATCGCCGGTATTTCTATTTGTACATTAGCTGTACTCGCGTAGTCATTTTCTTAAATATTAGTGGTCTTGTTGTTAAAAGTCTTATCCAGGGAGGCAGTTTAATTTCTGGAGATATCTTAAAGCATATATGTGCAAAAAGTCGAAAGGTTCATGAGAGGATGGAATTAAAAGGAGGAAACCAATACATAATTTTTTTCATGACAACGTCCAAACCCACACGTCACGAAGATTAAAGTGTTTTGAGGGACAAGCAGAAAGTCAATGTTTTGTCACACTAACAACATTCGCCAGATCTTTCATCATTTAACTTGTTTTATTTTCCAAACTTGACAAAAAAACTTTCAGAAAGAGGAGACAAACCAAGGAAATAATAGGACATGCCTAATTCCAGTACACGAAGGGCCATATTCAAAACTGTGTTCCAAAACCAACAGAAATTAGATAAAAATGTTACGGACATGTGTTTCAATTAAAAGAGAATATTCAAGTGAAATCATTAAGGCTAATTGAAAACGTTTTTTGTTGTTTTCAGAGCATCGGGGACATTGTTTTTTGAACAGCCCTCGTATGATAGAAATAAATACAAGAGGCCCACGGGCCTTATAGGTCACCCGAGTATCGTGTAACAACTTTCCAACAATTGAATTTGGTTTGTGTTTAAACCAGAGGCAATTAAATTCTCAATTCTAAAAAGGCACCAATGCTTATCATAATTATGAACTTCAATCTTACTCTATTTACTTATACCCAGAGGTATATCAAAATAACAAAGAGAAAATGCACTTCCACTTTATAACCAATTGTGAACCCCAACCCAAAGGAACCACTGACCCTGGGACCATATGTACCAAATTTTGGAAATTTTATCACAAAATGGTTGATTTTTACCAAAGAGCATAATTCAAATCATTAATTTATTTTCAGACTATGTAACACCCACCCACCCGCAACCCCAGAATCCCTGACCGAGGGGGCATGAAATTAACCATTTTTTTAGATGCACCTTATTTCATCATAAATATATATACTTAGATCATTCGCATAATATCCAGGAGCAAAGAAAAAGATTTAATGTATCTTTTACTTTATAATAAAAAGAGCCCCCTCCCTTTTACACCAAATGGCAAAGCCTCTTTCACAGGGGCCATGAAATTTTCTAATTTGGTTGAGGCACTCTCATTATAACTATATACTAAGTCAGTTTATCTAATATCTAGGAGTAGAGAAGAAGATTTTCAAAGAGTTAATATATTTTCACTATATAATCAAAAGAGCCCCGCCCTAACACCAGAAACCCTGACATTGGGGCCGTAAAATCCATAATTTTTGAAGAGGCATTCTTGCTCATCATAACTATGTACTTAGTTACTTTATTTAATACCCAGGAGCAGAGAAGAAAATTTTCAAAGAAATAATTTTTTTTCACCATATAATCAATAGAGCCCCACCTTAGCACTAGAACCCCTGACCCTGGGTCCATAAAATTTCTGAATTCTGAAGAGGCACTCTTACATATCATAAATATGTATTTAGTTTATTCGATACCCAGGAGCAGAGAAGAAGATTTTCAAAGAAATAATGCATTTTTACTATATTATCTGTAAAGCCCCGCCCTAGCACTAGTACTCCCGACCCTGGGGCCATGAATTTCACAATTTACGTAGAGGAATCAATGCTGATTACATTCATGCAAACATTTGCCTGCTTGATGTCCAGGAGTAAATAAGATTTTTAATGATTTCATTCATTTTAGTGGTTTTGGCCCCACCCCTCATGCCCAAGGGGGCAGCGACCATAAAATTAACAGTTTTGTTCCCCTTTACTCATAGATGTTGTATACCAAATTTGGTTGAAAATTGTGCAGTGGTTCAGAGAAGAAGATGAAAATATTCAAATGATAACACACAATGCACGACGATGGACGAAAACGGATAGCCATAGGTCACCTGAGTGACTCAGGTGACCTAAAAACAAAAGAAACAATGTTCAAGAGAAGGCTCAGATTTCTTCAGAGACTTACGATATTTTAATAATTGATGTTTCGTCTGTTTACTTACTCGTGCTCTGATATGGATAGTGGAGGCGAAATCACGTTAAATTTCATTTTTCTGTTCACATCTCTGTAATCCTTCAAGTAAAACATGAATAGAAAAATCAAAACTCAATATAATGAATATGACAGAGTCGTAAAATAGCCTTCCTTACAACATATGTACGTGTGTAAAAGATATTTGATTGGAAATTTGAGCATTTTGAAAATTCAGTTTAACATTGAAAGATATCTTACGCTTAATATACATGTGGCATTAGAAATAGACCAAAATTAACAGGGTTTTTCGCCATTCTATAATTTCTTTTTTAAGATTAATTTCCCAGACTTATTACAATAAACAGAGACAAGTATATGTAGGACAGCTAGAAGGATTTGGGTCTGACTTAGGTCCCTTTAAAACAAAACAAAATACGCAGCACAGTTAAGGTTACAGTAAGGAGGCGGGGCCTAATTTGTACGGGAAATGTTTACTATGACGTCACACATAATATAAGGTCTTCAAAATACCACAAAATGAAATTATTTGCTATTTCAAACAGCTGGATAGCTGTATACTACATACAAACTTACTATTACATGCAGTTTTGTCGTTTGTTAAATCCCACACAACAGTATATAAACAATGCATCGATCGCAATGCACTTGTCAATGTGACGTCATCTCGCAAAGATGACGCAGTTTGTACACAGTGAGAGGCTGATCAAGTCACATTTTGTACAATGAAAAATGTCTTTTGTTCTCAAATAGAATACTATTTGCAGTAAAATAAAAAGCCATTAATTTGTATGCGATGTTTATTTTAGTATTTTATTTATAAACTGTACGTACAATCTCCAGACAAGCGATGCTGTCGTATGTTTGTATGCAGATTCATTGAAAAAGTAATGGAAGGGCCCTAAAAATCGATTTATTGCAAGGGCATACCCTCAGTGTATCTTGTCAAAATTTTACACATAAACTCAAGATGCTTTAAGATATTCGAAAAGTGCTGCGAACCTCTTGAAATCTTGCCAATAAATTAATTATAGCTATATTTAATGTAGTTGACCACCAAAATATTCAACCTGCCGTCCAACAAATTAAATTTTAGCAATTAAAAAAGGGAATCTATATAGGTTCGCAGCACTTTTCACAAACTACATAAAATGTTGAAAAGGATTATAAATTAAACTAAGATTTTTAACTTGGTTATGCCCTTGCAATATTGAAATTTATAGTTGACCTCTTAACTGCAAGTATAATTGCTAAAGTCATGTGACGTCAACATCACATGACAAGTCTAAATAAAAAATTTTAATGTCCCCAACATGAGGATTTAAACCACATTACATTTTTTAGATATCAGTAAAGTCCTTAAAAGAATCGCTCGTCCTAATAAAGTTTGTATTTTTTATCTTAAAAAATCGCCGATATTTCCATTTGTAACCTTAACTGTGCTGCGTAGTAAACCCTATATACCTCACAGGGTGCTCTTTAATTTATCTGTTAAATTAAGTTATAAAAAAGGAGACTAATCGTTCTAAAACAATTAGTGTACTTCCACCTTCTTTGAATTTTAATTTTATTTGATATTTATCTCTTTAAAATTAGATTTCATAAAAAGGAAAACAGAAATTGCTTAAAAGATGAAAACATGAAAATTAAAAAAAAAATTGAAATGAAATTTTTGGATCTTGAAAAAACATTTTAGGTCGGAGGTCAAGGATCATATTGCAATGAAATTTCAGGGGCAGTAACTCATTAAAGGGGTTTACGATTGCGGTCGCAATCTGATGTTAGATTGAAGAGTCTTCTTGATTAGTCGAAGACTTTAATTTGGTAAAAGTTTCGAACCTCTGATTTTTATGGTTTCGGAGGGGTAGAGGTAAAAACTTTACGGTGGAAGGGGCAATAATTGCGTAAGGGGTCAAAACTCAATCATATTTGTTCGCTTTTCGGAATAACTTTAAAAATCTAGTATAATGATCTAAAAAGTCTTTCGATAAGTCTTGTGGTTGAAAAGTCAAGGTGAGAAATAATATAATAAAATTAGCATTTCAAGAGGTCTTTACACCGAAAGGTAAGGTGAAAAAAACTTATAATAAACAGAAGCATTGCAGGAGGTCTTTCCACAGAAAGGTGGAAGAATAAATTATTCATCATATATAATATAACGAATTCTAAGCAGAGAACAATATGGAAAGAAATCAGTATGTCGAAACTTGATGTAACTATTTTGTTAAAGTAGCATAATTTATTAAATTTTGTTCAAATTATCATTTCAATGTGAAAGTAAAAAATAATGCGCTGGTTTATACAGAGCATTGTAACGAAAGTGTCTTAGAACTGAAATAAGCAGACAAGTACATATACCTGGTTTCTTCGTTCTAACTGGTCTTGATGAGCTGCTAAATGGGTGTTAACAAAACATATGGATGTATTGTGGAGGTTCATTCTCACTCCTACTCCTCCTTTGTTACCCTAGAAGGAAGGTTTATAATGTATCAATATAGCAGGACATTTACCGAAAGATTGAATTTATGAGAGAGTTTATAATTTTTAACGATGAGTCAAGAAAATAAATATAATTTTCATGATGCTACTATTTTTTAATGTGACTACATATTGGAAACGTTTTAAGGGGGACCTATGTCGTTCTACGTCAAAGCAACGTTACGTGACGTCACAATAGCGACGTTTGTTTTTAATCTGTTGACTTTTGCAACCGTGATCTAGGCATAAAATCAATAACGTACACAATGTACAAAATTTATATATCATTAATAACAGTTTTATTTGTTATATGGAGTTTGTTGATATCAAAATTCTCTTTCTTTGGTTGATAATTTATAGCAATTTCAGTTGTGAAGAAATACCTCGATGATAAGATGATATAAAAGTGCAAAGAGATTTAAGACAAAACTACTTAAATCACGGAAATATGTTTAATTTTATGTTATCCATTATTTGTATTTTCTGGATAAAACTATGAAAAAAAATTAAGAAATGTTCTTGTACCTATCTTTGCTACTTGATTAATAGTCCATGTAGATTTTATTGTATAAAGTCTTTCCTAGGTTCTATAAATATGTGTTGATTGTTGACGGGGAAATAAGGGGGGGGGGTGATTAGAAGGAAGAAGAAAATAATTAATCTGTTTTAATTTTTTCTAATCAAAACAAAATACTCGCATTTCGCAAAATAGTTTTATATTCAAATGTTTGTCAGTGCTTACTTACCTTTTTTATAGTGCAGAAAGGTCAATATTTATGATACAAGAGTACGAAAATAAAAGAAAACGTCATATTTCTCGTAAAGTTATCCTTTTTACTTTCGTATAAAAAAGAGATGAATCATTTCTTTCAAAAAATATGAAATACATAATTTTCACACAAAGACTTTTTAATATATTACCTGTTATGTATGTCTGAATTGTAAAAAAAACACGACAAATATAACGGGATAATACTTACATTGTGCTCCTTTATAATTTTGAATTACAATGAATCTGCCTTCATGCTAAAGATACAAGTCATATCAATTAAATACGTGTTGATTTCGAATGTGATTTGACATTATTGGTTCATTTTAGCGCATATTTGGAGTAGAACAAGAATGTCTGAAAATAATCTATTTTTAGCATTTCACACTGTTTTTGCGCGTGCTCATGTGTAAAAATTTAAACAATAAAATGCTTTCTTTGTTTGTTATTACTGGAATTAACGGAAGCAGCTGTTGCAGAAAAAATACATAACCCGCGTAAGCGGGTTGTGTAAATTTTTTCTGCAATAGCTGCGACCGTTAATTCCAGTAATAACAAACAAAAAAAGACATTTTATTGTTTATATTTATATCTGTTTTAATAATCATTTAAAGCAGGATTAAAAAGATTAATTATTGTATTAATGATGCGAACGTCCTAATACGTTTCATTGATGGAACAGCCACTGATCAAGAAATCTGTACAGGCGACATGCCCAATGTACATGTAGTTCATGCAGTGATTAAAACAATGGATTTTCTTAAGAAATAAGGAAGAAAATATTCAGTGGATGTAAAATATAAGCATATAAAGGCATTGTTTTTAATACCTAAAAATTAAGAGTAAGTCATCAGGAAAGAAATGTTAAAGTTTTGAAAATTTCACACAAAGACTTTTCGGACATAGGTCCCCCTTAAATAGACAAATACATGTATTATTCTTTTCAAATGTTTTGTTATAAACAAGGCACTCAATGACTTTAAAAAGAAAATGATAACAAAAAAGAAGCCGTATTGGCAAAATAATTACAAGGATGTAAATTAAATTTATATTCAAACTTTTGAGATTAAAAAAAATAAGATTATCGCAATTAAACCGCCTTAGAGATTACTTTAATCTGTGTATGTACCATTAAGATTGTGTTATACTCGGCACGAAATGGGCCCAAGCTTGAAAAACTTGGTTTTTGACCATAGATATACACCCCAGCAATGGATAAACCATAGACCATAGGTACCATAGACAGTAGGTCTATGGATATACATAAGAAACATTACACAGGTAGGTTAAGGTAACAATCAAATATTTTACTTGTCTATATGATACGACGTAATAGTAAGCTATATGACGTGAAGTTTAGAGATAAGAATTTCTTAAAATCGATATCAAAGATTAATTTGAGGTCGTAAAAATGAATCAAAATATGCAGAAGCATAATATAAACGGAATTTTGTCGTTTCTCTGTATCTTAAATTATCACAGGGGTTTAATACCAAACCCGTGACGTCATAACTGTTGATCATGCAGTAGCAGAATGAAAGTGGAACGTTACGAGAATTCCTGTAAACAAACACAAGAAATCGAAGTTTTAAAGCATTTAGAATGAATATCATATGTGATTCATGTGGGAATAAAGCTTATGAATAAGGTATGCTAATATAATTCTACAATTTCTTCGTAAACTTAAAGCAGGCAGGGTGTTTACTTTCCGATCAGCCTTTCCTCTGTTGTTGTAACAAAAAAGATGCAAAAGTTCAACACTACGCCGCATACTTTGAAACTTAATGTTTGTTTCTATCTAAAGTTCATATTTCATTGTTTTTGGAAAGCGCTGCTAGAATCGGGTGGTTTACGGGAATTTTTTCGATGTTATAAAGAAAATGTAAAAATTTTGGAAAAGTTTCATCCGAAAGTGTTGAATAATTATTTCTGTGATAGGACAGTGGGATTCTAGCAGCACTTTTCATGATACAGAGATGATTTACATAACTATTATTATAAATTGAAGTTAATTATCCCCGGGGTAGTGTTGAACTTTTCAATTTTTCATTAAGGCATATTTTCTAATTATAGACGTCACGTGGTGTAGTATAAGTCCCATTGAAGTCTATAGAATGCATAAATATAGCAAAAGTTTTATCTTTGACTTTTCCGAATTATAAGTGTTACATAATTATAAAAAAAAAGTGTTAATTCGCCGAATTCCGATCAAAGTGCTGCCTTAACAAACCCGCGTATGTGTCAACATGCTAATTTTTCTACTTTTTCCATTGCAGTATTAAAACGCCAAATATTGAATGTTAAGCAAACATTTTTGGTCTTTGCAACTGTCATTAACTAAGATTAAAATTTATACAGCTAAATTTTACTCTAAAAAGAATGAAAAAACATTATTAAACCTTATTTAATCATAACAAATATGCATATGGCTGTGCATTTAACGAGCTAACGTATTACGATGTAACACATTGCATAAAACGTTTCAAAATGTAAGACAAAGCATAACGTAGATTGCTTTTGATGGTATAAGTTCTGTGCTGTATGGGACCCCGATGAAATTTTCTCAAAAAATCAATATCGTTCCCTGGACATTTTATGTCTGAAACAGTGCATAACTTAAGTTGGATCATTGAAAAAAAATAATTTTACACATCCAATAACTGCTGTTTTTTAAAATCGCCTATTGAATTAAAAAAAATGTATCAACCAATTGTTAGAAAAAAATAGAGACAATGAATCTGATATTGACATTGTAAATTTCTGCAAACTGGATCTGGATACAGAAAGTTGATGTGCTGAGAGTGAATAAAATATGTTCATTTACTTCTATTCTATGATATTAAAAAAAATATTTTTGAAATGTGCTTTAATTTGGTTTAGAATGAGTGGGATATATGTTTATAAAAGCAATCATTATTTGAATTTAACATTTGATGTTTAAATAAATGAAATTTATTAAAGTTGCCGCTGTCAAATCGTACCCAATTCCTTTTCTTGCGAGTTTTCAGTATTAACTTCACCTTGTCCGTTTATTATCTGTCTTGACTCGGCTCTCATACCATACGCGTCGCCAAGTTATCAACATATTCTCATCAAGGAAATGTTTTTTTCATATTGTACCTTTATTACCTAATTGTATCCCCTGTCAACCAATTCTTCTCGTTCTTTCCCTTTTACTTAATTTCCAATAACACTTTCGTTGGCCAAAAAAAATATTTTTATTAAAAATAATTTTTTTTAAGTTACCCATTGATGGCAATTTTCTTTGAACCGGAGACATTACATCTCATAGGTATACAATATTCATACGTAAGATTTTAACAGGCTATAAAATATAAATGTGTTAATTACAGAACAATATCATTTAATAATTATTTAGAACATCATTTTTTAATTGATGAGAAAAATACAAATATTTTCCCAATTTGTCAATGTTATGTCATATCGTAAACGTTGACGCAGTTTGTAAGCAGTGAGAAGCTGATAAAGTTACATTTTGTACAAAGAAAAATGTCTTTTGTTATCAAATAAAACATCATTTGCAGACATCTTAAAGATCGTTAACTAAGATGCGATGCGAATCTTACTATTAAATATGTAAACTGCCCGTATATTCTCCAGATAAGTAATGTTGTTGTATATTTGTACGTAGATTCATTGACTAAATAACAGAAGGGCCCTAACAAATATATTTATAAAAGTTATGGTAAAACACGTGTATTTGTTATGTATTCCTATTAAGTCCATCGGTAAAGGAGATCGATTGATTGTTTATTTGTTTACGGGTGAATAGGTTGAATCCGTATTAAGTATGATTGAGTCACGTATAAGGTAGATTTTCGGGTGTTTTAAGTCATTCGAAGTTCTCTGCTACATTACAACAGACGAATCGCCCGCCCACCCACCCCCTCTAGTATCGATATTTCGTACATGTTGTTCATTTTAATGTTGACTTGTCGCTTTATTTGAATCTTTTTCTTTTGTAGAATGATATTGATTTCATAAATTATACTGAAGAGTGTGCTTTGTATACTGTATACACTTCATTAAAGTCTTTTGCACTCGCGCGTGCGAGCTCATCCTATATAATGTGTTTTTTTAGTTTTATTTATCAATATTTACATTCGTTGTGTTTTTCTGCTAAGCAAACTGTAAAATTGATTTGAAAATCATTTTCGTGTATACTCACGCGTAGAAATATATACGGAGAAATGTGCGTAATGGTGACGTCACAATAGAGCTACAGCAACGTTAGTAGATGTATAACAATATAGGGCAGCGAGAAATTCAAATATTGAGTATAATTTCGGTGCTTCCAAACATGTAAAATGTAAATATAAGGGATGATTTTAAGTTTGAGTCATTAATGTGAGAATCAAACAGACTTGCACGTAGGGAAATTTTTCATGAAGCGCTAGCGCTTCATGAAATATGCCTACGTGACAAGTCTGTGTGAATCACTTACAAATAATTCAAACAAAACTTAAGAGTATTCCTTAGATAATTAATTTTAAGTCCGTTTGAACTGGTGAATAAGAACATATTTAAATCGATTTTTTGCAAGGACATATCCTCAATTTAACAAGGCCATTTTTTTACATAAACTAAAGAAGCCTTAAGATTTTTAAAAAGTGAAGTGAACCTAATGAAACTTTACAATTAAATTCATTAAATCTTTATATTAAATAAATATAGCTGTCCAGTAAAGAACATAACCTGACCTCTAACATATTAATTGGAATAATGATATAATGGAATTTTTATACGTTCGTAGCACTTTTCACGAAGAACATATAGTGTTGAAAAGAATAATAAGTTAAACTTGGATTTTATCTTGGTTATGCCTTTGTATTGGATGACCCTCAATACTGCAAAGTGAAATGCCAAAAAAATGCAACTCTGATATGGCGTGGCAAGTCAAAATACAAAAAAAAATTACATTTTCACAATATGTAGACTTGAATCAAATTGCATTTTTCTAAAATCAGTGGAGGTAGGATTCTTCTCACATTTTTTATGTTTAAAGATTAGTGAAATTTTCAAAGAATCAAGAGGACCATATCACTAAGTGATGATATAAGTAAGATTAAATTTGACCGTTTAATATTAGAGGCAAGGTCAAGTGAAGTTCATTATCTTTTTCCTGGACATTAAGAATAAAAAAAATAACTGTTTCCAATCATGCGATCCCTACTTGTTATTCAAAAGATTTAATGTTTCTCTTTTTGCATAAAAAGATACTACCATATAGGGCCTGTATTAATATTACCTAATTGACATGGATAATTTCAATAAAATGGATATTTGCCAATCTGAATTTCCTCTACTTTTCTTAATATTTTGTAGGATTTCTTAGTTATTTATATAAGCTTCCTATATTTAACTTTTTTCAATTTTCACATATAGTAAAGTTGTCACATAAAGGTACAAAATGATATAAAAACTAAAAGTTTTGATCGTTTACTAAGAGAGAAATAACTAAGAGAGAATTTCTGGCTCATATCTGAACTTAGATGTGAAGCATTTAAAAGCCAACATAGTTCTAGTATGTGTGAAAAATCTTATCTATTTGATATGTTTTGAAACTTTAGTCCCTTATTACTAATTTAACGTACATTTGAAAATTTCGTCTAGTCTTTGATTGCGTAATATTATAACTAAAATCAATGTTTTATAATAATTCTGAAAGGCAGAAAAGAAAATATTTTTATACGCCATTCCGCTAAAAATAAAGTCCTGCTAGTTTTCAAACGCAGTTTACCATTTCCATTTAAAAACAAGAGAATACTCCTACCTTAATTGATTTGATATAGTCTAGAAGTATTCAACAGTTTAATATGGCAAATATTTTCATTTTGAGGTAACTTGAAAACCTGATAGTTTTGCTTGACGTCACACTACATGTATAAATAAGGATCATTGTAGCCTTAACTGTGTTGCACACACACACGTCACATCTTGGAAAAAAAGTGTGGTCCCGGTTAAACTATATTTTTGATGTAGTGTCTATATAGAACTACTTTTAATAGCTAAAATTATTTCTCGCTAATATTAAATGCTGATATGAAGGACAAACAGCAAAATTTTCATGGGGCTAAAAATTCCACTCATGCGGTATATTCCAATAGAGTTACCAAAATTCTCATGATACCAGTGGCTGCATAGTCAGCGTCTATAAGCTGAGGGACAAGTGAATCTTTGACGTACACCAATAACATGATTCCCACCATACGAATCTGCTTCAACTGTTATCAAATAAAAAAATAAAAATTTGAGGTTATTCTGCTATATCTTAAAAAAGTATATGGTATATGAATTGCTAGGAGAAAGAAAATATCTGTATTAGTTGAATATAAAGAAAAACAAACATCTTAAATTTCTATGCAAAAATTGATTTAAAATTACTGTGCTTAATGAAACACAGTTAAGAAGTGTAACTTAAATTTCTCGTATGAATACACTTTTTTTTTTTTAAATACAGTGCTACTGTATATATATATATATATATATATATATATATATATATATATATATATATATATATATATATATATATATATATATATATATATATATATATATAAAAAAGTAGCCATTAATTTTATAACACCAACGAAAAAAAATTGTTTATTCTTCAGGCTCCGGTCCGTCTCCCTAAAATGTACACAGCATGCTTAAACAATGTATTTATAGTCACAATAATTATCCAGGAGTAAAGATAAAGTTCAGAAATATTGTTTTCCAGTCCCCAACTTTAGAGTATTTCTTAAGGCTTGCTCCATTATGATGTCATTTTTATTTTAAGTACCCTCTTTTTTCTCGTACTTTGTGCACAAATGAATTACTAGGAGTAAGAATATACAGCTCAACGCACTTTTTAATCTCACATGGTTTTCCGCAGAAATTAAGTTCACATTATTATAATGTAAAATTGTGCGACGTGACAACAAGATATATTTTAAAAAGTGATTAATAACTCAACTTTGATCTTATTTCATAACTTTAAACATTAGCCACACATAATAATTTGTAGAATTTTTATAATGCTCTGTTGTGATATATTATGACAGTTCCCAAATGATATTTTCACAGTTTCTCGAAAAATTTTGCTGTCTTTTTATCCGTTCATTGTATTGCATACCTTTGCATTGCCTAAATACAGAAGTACAGTTCAAATAACTTTTGAATTTTCTGTACATTTATGTGATACTAAGGCGCAATATGATAGAAGAAATTCTCATCTGTTTGACTGCATTCATATCAAAAAGATAACATTTTTTCAGGTTAACTTTCTGAAATCTGGTATCACGAAGAATAACTAATCCAACGCATAATTTTAAAGTTTCAGATCGTTGATGTAAAAGTTTTTCTTTTCAATAGTTACAATTCATTATTTTGAAAGATAGGCAATTCTATTTCATCCCGTCTTTTGACATGATTTCTTTACACAGCTCTGTCATTTTTCGGCGCAGCATTTCGAGAAAAAACCGAGACAAGAATGCAAAATGTGCAAAGTACGTACAAAAATACTCATCTGTAGGAATCTGTAGAATTTGAACATTTCGACTAAGTTAGTGTCAAAGAATTTAGCTCGATTGATTAATTTGTGAATACTTATGGTAGAATCATACATTTGTAGCATCATACATTTTATCCGAAATAATCATACCGATTCCGATAAGTATTCATACATTGAACATGTATTTTAATTTTAAGACAGGAAATTCCCTACCAACAAAGCGTCTGCAATATGATGAGAAAACATGATTGCATTGTGGTGATTATTTAACAAAACAGCTTTGTTTTCCTACAGTATATTTACACAATAAAACAAAAGACTAAGTAATCGGATGTACTATAAAATTTAAAGTACAATTGGAATACAGAGAACTAAACTTTATGTCTAGGCTATCTGTTTTGTTTACAATACATGTGTACTGTATGTCTGATTGATAACTCAATAGGCACTGTGTGCTTGCGAATCTCTAATATGTGTAAAGCTTTAGATAAGATTTAGTTTAGATAAGATCTCCCCACTGCTGCAGAAGTGGCCTACTGCATGGATTAATATTACCTCTCGCCTTTTACATTTGTTTCCAGAATGATACTAAACATGCTAAATGAAAGTAAACACAGGATGATTTTTATATGCGTAATATATAAAGCTTGCTAATTTCTTTTGTTTATGGAAAGTTGTACAGTCATACAGTGTTGTGAAAGTCAATTTGCGTTATAAGATGACTGTTTGACTAAGCATGATATATAGAGTGGAAACAGATTATTGCAAATTGGCAAATTGTTTGCACATTGAGTATTTTAAGGACGTGGATAGATATTGAGGTATATAATTTCCCTCAAACACAAATCTGTGTAATACTAGTGCATACACATTTTGGGGGAAAAAGGTCAAATACACACGTATATTATGCTTTGTGGTTTAACAAATATCTCGCTGCAATTTTAATTAGATTTCACGGAAATCGGTATCAAAAATATATAAAATGTCAAATTTAAAAATGAATTATACCTGGCAAAAAGGCATAAAGTTCTATTTAGTATAAAATACTTTAATCTGTAACATCACATACTACATGAACTATACTTATATTCACATTCCTGAACATCATTGAACTTATTTTATTGTATGTATATATACATGAAATTTCGGGGTTATAGCCATTTACAATATATATATATATATATATATATATATATATATATATATATATATATATATATATATATATATATATATATATATATATAGGGAAAATGTTGTAGAAGTCCATGGTATAGGTTAAGTTATAAATCAAAATTAAATCCAAGATAAACAAACAAGTTTACGTTTAATTTTTTACACTAAGCGCTTTCGCCGTTATGGCTCTTCAGAGTGTAACAATGATAATAAAAACAATACAACTTCGTTGTTATGACGTCGTTATTATGACGTCACAAAGGCAGCGTTATACATTGGCACAGGTAAATGTCAAAAAAGCGCCAAATGTATAGAGTTAAACACATGTACATTGTAATAAAATGGAACATTTCTTTAGAGCTACAATGTTCAATTTACATTTAATTTAGGCTGAAATAATTTAACAAAATAATCTTCCTTGGCCCTCCGTAATTGTTCATTATCTTCTGTGATTTTATAAAACGGAAATATCAAAAAGTTTCCATTCGCACATGAATCAAAATGTTCACTGCAAGGTGTATTCCTGACGGAGGGGTCTCGTATTTGTTGTTTATGGACTCTTACACGGTCACTAGTTTGTTACCGGTCTGTCCAATATAGTCTTCCCCGCATGAAGTACAAGTCATACAGTATATTAAATTTCTAGTTTTGCATGACATATTCGCATTGACGGTAAACGTTTTACCACATTTAAATGTAAAATTTTCTCCGGTTTTTAAATAAGGGCAGGTTCCACACAGGGGATCCATACATTTGGCTACAGTGCGTTTTTCCTCATCCGATGAGAATCTGGCTCTTGTTAGGAGTTTCTTTAGGTTTGGAGGTTGGCGTCGGCTATAGATGATGCTCTTCGGGTCAATTAATTCCTTTAAATTTTGGGATAGCTGTAAAATAGGAAAACACTGTTTTACGGAGTTATATATATTAAGGTTCCGTGGGTTATGGGTAACGACCAGCGGGATTTCCTTATTGTTTTCCTGGCGTCCTCGTCTAGTAGAACGGAGATCTGCAGTCGGTATTGACTTGGCCTTTTCAATTGCTATATCTATTAAGTCGTTAGGATATTTTTGTCTGAGCAAAAATGTTTTTAATTCTTGTAGACGGCCATTTCTTCTGGTTTCATCTATGACAATGGTACAAACACGTCTTGCCATATTAAAAGGTATGTTACGTTTAACGTGTGACGGGTGGCAAGAATTAAATACGAGATATTGGTGGGAATCCGTTTTCTTGTAGTATAAATCTGTTATGATTTTGCGACCCTCCTTAATTATAAGAATATCCAAAAAGGGTAGTTCTAACCTGCTCTTTTCCAAGGTAAATTTAATAGAAGGATGTAGATTGTTAAGAATGGTATGGTATTCTTGTAAATCCTCAGTAGATCTCGTCCAAAAAATGAAACAATCATCTAAGTATCGTTTCCAATTAAATCGTATGTATTGCGCAAAAGGATTTCCAAATCGTCTCTCTGTTTCGTTGAACAGTTTTTCTTCTAAAAAACCGAGAACTAGGGTTGCATAGGTTGGGGCAACTTTCGTGCCCATCGCTGTTCCCTTAATTTGTAGAAAATTTCTCTCGTCAAAAACAAAATTATTATTCTCTAATACTATTTTTATTCCTTCTAGAATAAAGTCTTTAGAAAATCTTTCGTGAATTTGATTGTGGTATTTGTCAATCCAAAAAGCGATTGCTTCTAGTCCAAGTGTATGCGGTATGTTGGTATAGAGGCTCGTTACATCAAAACTAACCATCTCAGTATTTAGTTCAACTGTATCTGGAATGTGGCCGAGAAAATCCAAATCATCCCTTACATAACTTGGTACAAGTTGGCATAGAGGCTTTAGAAGTATATCCAACAAGTTGCTGAGTCTGTGCGTGGGGCATGCAGGGCCTGCCACAATTAGGAAATTTACAAATAATTTTGCGGATAATTTAACCAAAAAGGAAGTGGATTATTTAACCAATTTTGAAATTAAATCTAGTAACTTTTATGGTTTACCAAAGATCCACAAATCCAAAGAAATACAGAACGGACTTGAAGGTAAAAACTCATTATATATAAAATTACCTCGACCAACGGATTTAAAACTTAGACCAATTGTGGCAGGCCCTGCATGCCCCACGCACAGACTCAGCAACTTGTTGGATATACTTCTAAAGCCTCTATGCCAACTTGTACCAAGTTATGTAAGGGATGATTTGGATTTTCTCGGCCACATTCCAGATACAGTTGAACTAAATACTGAGATGGTTAGTTTTGATGTAACGAGCCTCTATACCAACATACCGCATACACTTGGACTAGAAGCAATCGCTTTTTGGATTGACAAATACCACAATCAAATTCACGAAAGATTTTCTAAAGACTTTATTCTAGAAGGAATAAAAATAGTATTAGAGAATAATCATTTTGTTTTTGACGGGAGAAATTTTCTACAAACTAAGGGAACAGCGATGGGCACAAAAGTTGCCCCAACCTATGCCACCCTAGCTCTCGGTTTTTTTAGAAGAAAAACTGTTCAACGAAACAGAGAAACGATTTGGAAATCCTTTTGCGCAATACATACGATTTAATTGGAAACGATACTTAGATGATTGTTTCATTTTTTGGACGAGATCTACTGAGGATTTACAAGAATACCATACCATTCTTAACAATCTACATCCTTCTATTAAATTTACCTTGGAAAAGAGCAGGTTAGAACTACCCTTTTTGGATATTCTTATAATTAAGGAGGGTCGCAAAATCATAACAGATTTATACTACAAGAAAACGGATTCCCACCAATATCTCGTATTTAATTCTTGCCACCCGTCACACGTTAAACGTAACATACCTTTTAATATGGCAAGACGTGTTTGTACCATTGTCATAGATGAAACCAGAAGAAATGGCCGTCTACAAGAATTAAAAACATTTTTGCTCAGACAAAAATATCCTAACGACTTAACAGATATAGCAATTGAAAAGGCCAAGTCAATACCGACTGCAGATCTCCGTTCTACTAGACGAGGACGCCAGGAAAACAATAAGGAAATCCCGCTGGTCGTTACCCATAACCCACGGAACCTTAATATATATAACTCCGTAAAACAGTGTTTTCCTATTTTACAGCAATCCCAAAATTTAAAGGAATTAATTGACCCGAAGAGCATCATCTATAGCCGACGCCAACCTCCAAACCTAAAGAAACTCCTAACAAGAGCCAGATTCTCATCGGATGAGGAAAAACGCACTGTAGCCAAATGTATGGATCCCCTGTGTGGAACCTGCCCTTATTTAAAAACCGGAGAAAATTTTATATTTAAATGTGGTAAAACGTTTACCGTCAATGCGAATATGTCATGCAAAACTAGAAATTTAATATACTGTATGACTTGTACTTCATGCGGGGAAGACTATATTGGACAGACCGGTAACAAACTAGCTGACCGTGTAAGAGTCCATAAACAACAAATACGAGACCCCTCCGTCAGGAATACACCTTGCAGTGAACATTTTGATTCATGTGCGAATGGAAACTTTTTGATATTTCCGTTTTATAAAATCACAGAAGATAATGAACAATTACGGAGGGCCAAGGAAGATTATTTTGTTAAATTATTTCAGCCTAAATTAAATGTAAATTGAACATTGTAGCTCTAAAGAAATGTTCCATTTTATTACAATGTACATGTGTTTAACTCTATACATTTGGCGCTTTTTTGACATTTACCTGTGCCAATGTATAACGCTGCCTTTGTGACGTCATAATAACGACGTCATAACAACGAAGTTGTATTGTTTTTATTATCATTGTTACACTCTGAAGAGCCGTAACGGCGAAAGCACTTAGTGTAAAAAATTAAACGTAAACTTGTTTGTTTATCTTGGATTTAATTTTGATTTATATATATATATATATATATATATATATATATATATATATATATATATATATATATATATATATATATATATATATATATATATATATTTAAAAAAGAAAAAAAGAAAAACACGACAACACAAGTTGTAAAACGTTAGCGCTTTCATTCAAATTCTTCAGACGTTTTACTTTGAACATTTGACGTTAAAATGTTATGGTAATGACGTTGTCAACAATACAATGACGTCATAATGAATGTTCGGGAAACAAGCAAAAGCGTATATGTTGAACATATGAGAAATAAACATACATGTATATAAAATACAATAAACTATGCTAAACTGTTCAAAGTTGGTTTTAAAGACTTAATAAAATGTTTCTCTTTTTCTCTTCTTTCTACCGTACTGTCGGTTAACAGTTTGTAAAAGGGGAACACGGTGAAATGTCCGTTACCGCATTGGTCCAGGTGTTCACTAACTTTGACCTGTCTGTACTCTGGATGTTGAATATGTTGTTTGTGGATTCGGATACGGGTACGGAGAGTAGTTCCAGTCTCGCCGATGTAAAATTGGCCACATCCTTCACACGTTATACAATATATGACGTTTTTAGAATCACAAGACATATTAGCATTAACTTTAAAATCTTTGGGCCCAGTTTTAAAGGTATTTCCTTCTCTTATGTACGGACATGTTCCACAGCGACGGTCAGGGCATTTGCTGACTGAGTGCACATTATTTTGTTGAAAATGCGACTTGCACAATAAGCGGCGGAGGTTCTTCGGTTGCCTCTTACTATTTATGAATTGGAAATTTTGAAGAACTTTTGACATTTTTTCGTCGGTTTTAAGAACTCCATTGAGATGTTGAACAAATGGGGTCATGTTTAAATTTCTTGGATTGTGGGTCGTAACGAAAGGAAGTATTTTCTCCTCTGTAGTGTCTGTAGACGGCGGATTAATTAATTGGTTACGGTCCAGTTCTTCGGCTTTTTTAATTCCATCTTCTATAATTTCTAATGGATATTTCTGATCCAAAAGATACCCTTTCAATTCTTTAAGACGTTCCTTCCTTCGTTCCTCATCACTGACTATGGTACAGATTCTTCTCGATAAATTATACGGTATTGAACGCTTAGTATGTCTGGGGTGGCATGAACCGAAATGGTGTGTGTCTGTCGTCTTGTAGTATACATCAGTTGTCAGTTTCTCTCCATTTCGAGTAATTAAGACGTCCAGAAATGATATACTTTCCAGGTTCTCCTCTACAGTAAAATGTATGTCGGGATCAAGCTCATTTAGAATGTTGTAAAAGATGTCTAAATTCATATTGTTTACATTCCAAATGATGAAACAGTCATCAAGATATCTTTTCCATTTCTGTTTAATGTTGATAGCGGTAGTTGAATCAAACCGATCACTTATTTTCTCATATAGAATCTCTTCTAAATACCCTAATGTTAGAGTAGCGTAGGTAGGGGCCATTTTTGTGCCCATTGCTGTTCCTTTGATTTGCTCGTAATGTTTATCACAAAAAGAAAAAGTATTGTTCTTTAATACTATTTCTGTGGCTTCTAAGATGAAATTTTTTGTGAATCGGTAATTTATTTTTTCTGGATGCTTGTCAATCCAGTATTTCAAGGCTTTAAGGCCTAGTGTACTAGTTATATTAGTATATAAGTTTGTTACATCCATTGTAACTAATGTTTCACTAGGAAGAATTTTGTCCGGTAGATGTCTCAAAAAATCTAAGTCATCTCTAACATAACTTTTCACTTCTGTGCATAAAGGTTTTAAGAGGATATCAAGGAGTTGACTTAGGTGTTGTGTTGGAGATATAGGTCCTCCCACTATAGGTCTGAATGTAAGATCCTCTGGTTTGAGACATGTAATGTAATCGGATTTCTGTGCATCTATTGCTTCTCTAATGCTTTTTGACTTGTGAACTTTAGGAACGCCATAGAAAACACTTTCTATGAAATCAAAGTCTGTCAAAAATTCCGTTTCTTTCTTTGTCAGGGACGAAGTAGATTTGTGTTTTTTTAGTAGATGTTTCACTTTCTGGATTATCTTCTTACCTTGCTTTTCCGGAATTTCATTATAAAATTCTCTGTTGGAAAGCATTTCCATGACTTTACTTTTGTAATAAACGGCATCCATAATCACCACAGCTCCTCCCTTGTCTGCTTCTTTGATAACAATAGAATAGTCATTTGATAAAGATTTTATGGCATTTTCTTCATCGTTACTTAAATTCCTTTTCTTATTTCTTTCCATATTATCACCAAGAGGAATATTTTCTAAAGTATGACAGACGGTATCTAAAACGGTGTTTCTTCCTTTTTTAGGATTAAAATCAGATTTATTTCTAACGAGATCTGAATTTTCATCATCTTCTTTTTCCTCTTCTTCTTTATCCTCACAGTAAAAATATTCTGCAAGTCTTAGTCTCCTTGTGTAGTTCTTGACATCCTTTGACAATTCCTGATTATTAGATTGAGAAGGCGTTGGTGTAAATTTCAATCCTTTGGAAAGTAATTTAATCTCTGTTTGATTTAAATTTCTACTGGAAAGGTTTATAATTTGGGGGTCTATTTTACCCGTGTGTTGAAATGGTTTGTGTACCTGAAGCGTTCGCCTTGGCTCTGTTTGCCTCCGCTTAAAAAATAATGGGATGACCTTTTACCAATGTACGTTGTTCCTTTAAATCTGTATACATTATTTTGCAGATGCGCATTTCTTTGTTCTTTGAACATTTTGTTTTTTGAAGACGGATTATTATACGACGTTTTTATTTTCCGTGAATATCCGTTATTAGACTCGTTATTTTGTTGAGTTCCTTGTCGGTTTTTCAGGTACCTAGGGTTTCGTGAATTGTTGCTAACCAATGCACTGCCTTCGTCTGTATTCCTTGCAGCTTCTGCATAACTAGGCCTTGTTGTTGTTGGGAAATTTGCAGTATTACCAGGGGCCCTTGTTGTTTCCTTTCTCTTACCTGCATTGTGTTTAAATTTTCTGTCTTGAGAAATTTTGTTATCTCGCTTCTCTGTGTTTTGCTGCAGTCTCCTTTCTTTAATGGCGGTATTCCCGTACTTTCTGACGTAGTCCAATAGCCATATTTCTTTGTATCTCCATCTGTCCAACGATTTCTTTTCCTCCTTCTCACACTCTGTTTTCCACATGTTTTGCAAAATTTCTAATGTTCTCCCGTTTGCTTTTCCCTTTAATTCACTTACCATTTTCTCGTCAATATGAATTACTTTTTGTTGACTGTTTTGCGATCTCATTTGAAGCAATTCAATTTCTCCCTTGACTCTTTCCATAGCGACATTTATCCGAATTTTGGTCTGTGCTTCCGGTTCTCCACGAATGTCGGGTATCCTAAATTTTCTGGGTAGTATAGGAGTCTCTTCATTTAGCCATTTTTTATATTGCTCCGCGTCTTTGGCGTTGTTGATTTGTTTCCAAAATAATTGTTTTCTCAAATTAAGAGATCTACTCCACTCTGTTTTAATCCTTTCCAATTCATAAATAGTAAGAGGCAACCGAAGAACCTCCGCCGCTTATTGTGCAAGTCGCATTTTCAACAAAATAATGTGCACTCAGTCAGCAAATGCCCTGACCGTCGCTGTGGAACATGTCCGTACATAAGAGAAGGAAATACCTTTAAAATTGGGCCCAAAGATTTTAAAGTTAATGCTAATATGTCTTGTGATTCTAAAAACGTCATATATTGTATAACGTGTGAAGGATGTGGCCAATTTTACATCGGCGAGACTGGAACTACTCTCCGTACCCGTATCCGAATCCACAAACAACATATTCAACATCCAGAGTACAGACAGGTCAAAGTTAGTGAACACCTGGACCAATGCGGTAACGGACATTTCACCGTGTTCCCCTTTTACAAACTGTTAACCGACAGTACGGTAGAAAGAAGAGAAAAAGAGAAACATTTTATTAAGTCTTTAAAACCAACTTTGAACAGTTTAGCATAGTTTATTGTATTTTATTTACACGTATGTTTATTTCTTATATGTTCAACATATACGCTTTTGCTTGTTTCCCGAACATTCATTGTGACGTCATTGTATTGTTGAAAACGTCATTACCATAACATTTTAACGTCAAATGTTCAAAGTAAAACGTCTGAAGAATTTGAATGAAAGCGCTAACGTTTTACAACTTGTGTTGTCGTGTTTTTCTTTTTTTCTTTTTTAAATATTCATTGCCGGACACTGTGACTATTATATAATTTATTATTATATACAAACTTTGGATATATATATATATATATATATATATATATATATATATATATATATATATATATATATATATATATATATATATATATATATATACAGACCCTTAAGCGTGCTACTGCACCACTTGAACTGTACTGTTCTGTACTCTTTGTGCACTGAACGGTACGCTTTGTGAACGGAACGGTTCGTTTTGTGAACGGTACGGTACGCTTTGTGGACGGTACGTTTCGTTTCTTGCACGGAAAGGTTCGCTTTGTGCACGGAACGGTACGCTTTGTGCACGGAACGGTTCGCTTTGTGCACGGAACGGTACGCTTTGTGGACGGTACGTTTCGTTTCTTGCACGGAACGGTTCGTTTTGTGAACGGTACGCTTTGGGAAACGGTATGCAAATGAAGTGGGCGGAGCCTGTTAGCTAGATAATTATTGATTGGCTGCTAAAATTAATTCATTTTAAATGACTTTTGAAGTACTTAATGCGCGTATATAATTATATTTCCGCTATTAACAAATTAATTTCTCGGTTTCAATTTAAACATAAATTTACGCTACAGCGGTGATGGAGGAAAAAAAAATGAAAGGAAGAAAAAACATCATCCCACCGATGTCTTCGGCATTATGTATAGATATGTATTAATGTATATAGAACTCGTAAATATTTCCGTGCTGATTTTTTTTACGTATGCTGGACCTTCATTTTAAAAAGGAAATAAAGTGCCCCGCCACAGCATGATACGCCCGTCAAATATTGTTCAATAATCATACATTGGCTAGGATGCAAGAAAATCAGGTAGCCTTGA
Source organism: Saccostrea cuccullata (assembly GCF_032062105.1). NCBI lineage: Eukaryota > Metazoa > Mollusca > Bivalvia > Ostreida > Ostreidae > Saccostrea > Saccostrea cuccullata. The sequence goes on along the minus strand of NW_026920524.1, from coordinate 81,534 downwards.
TTAACAGATTAACAATCTAAAATTTCAATTTGACACAGATTTCAATTATCTAATTTCCATTTCTTATTATACATCTCTAAGAGACTTACAGTGTAGGGATTGATTATAACAAATAATACTAGTGAGACATGACTGCAATTTGTCGCAAATATATAAAAATTGAAATATAATTTTTTTTTCAATGAACACATGTGTAATTAGCTTTAATCATATTATGCAATACTAATTTAGTTTTAATCATACACTAGAACATCAATTGAAAGATCTTTATCTGGACTAGCCATCAAGAACTCTTAATTAGCACAAGCATCTTTTTGCCCAGCTCCCAAGAGATAAATTAAGACAACAGCTGCATCAGATCTAGAGATGCTCTTAGCTCCTGACAATAAACTCATTAATTTCTCTCTAATTTGACATGCAAATTTCTGCTATCAAAATTCTTCTTGACCAGTGCTTGATAATTATGCCCATGGGACAAACTGAATTCCTCTCAAAGCATAAACATTTGTTACAGATTGCTGTAAAGTATATAATGAAAAAACAAGTTTTTACTTAATTTAACGTTTTTTAATAAGGATACAACTATATTTTTACATTTTTTAGGATTATAAAATTTAGAATTTAAAAGACATAGTTTTTTTTTTTAAATTCACTTTAATTAAAGGTCACAGTGACCTTGAAATAGGCCGTGACACACCTTCTACTTTAGATGTATACTTTTGCCAAGTTTGAAAGCTCTAGGTCTAATAGTTTTCTAGTTATGAGCCAGACAGGATTTTTCCATATTTTGCTATAGCATCTTTGTTGCAAATATATAAAAATTGAAATATAATTTTTTTTTTTCAATGAATACATATATAATTAGTTTTAATCATATTATACAATACTAATTTAGTTTTAATCATACTCTAAAACATCATTTTGTTTTAATTACATTACATCAATTGAAAGATGTTTATCTGGACTAGCCATCAAGAACTCTTAATTAGCACAAGCAACTATGAGGCCATTTCTTTTTGCCCAACTCACAAGAAATAAATTAAGACAACAGCTGCATCAGATCTAGAGATGCTCTTAGCTCCTGACAAAAAACTCATTAATTTCTCTCTAATTTGACATGCAAATTTTTGCTATCAAAATTCTTCTTGACCAGTGCTTGATAATTAAGCCCATGGGACAAACTGAATTCTTCTCAAAGCATAAACATTTGTTACAGATTGCTGTAAAGTATATAATGAAAAAATAAGTTTTTACTTAATTTAACGTTTTTTAATAAGCATACAACTATATTTTTACATTTTTTAGGATTATGAAATTTAGAATTTAAAAGACATAGTTTTTTTAAAAAAATTCACTTTAATTAAAGGTCACAGTGACCTTGAAATAGGCCGCGACACACCTTCTACTTTAGATGTATACGTTTGCCAAGTTTGAAAGCTCTAGGTCTAATAGTTTTCTAGTTATGAGCCGGACAGGATTTTTCAATATTTGGCTATAGCATCTTTATTAAAGGTCAGAGCGACCTACTTTTTGTGCGCGACACACCGTCTACCCAAGAAGTATAAGTTGACAAAGTTTCATAATCCTAGGCCTAATAGTATTCAAGTTATGAGCCGGACAGGAATGTACAGACGGACGGACGGACATGAAGCCTATAACATAATACGTCCCGTCTTAAGACGGGCGTATAAAATTAAATGAAATATTTTTTCACTTTAAAATAAAGTTGTAACATAATTAAAAGGAATTTATATATACCGGGTATATACTTGTTCTATATACATATAACGCTACGCACATATATAATTTTTTCTTTAATTGATTGATATATAGAAATAAATATGACTATTCCTGATTCATTTTTATTCCTAGTAATTAGATATGTACATTGTTTTTTATTTTCAAAATTGTAGATCTATCTTTTAAACGTTTGCTTCAGACGAGAAATGTCAGTAAACAAAATAAATCCGAAAATCAGCAGCAGAAACTGGAAATCAATAACTTTCTCGTAACAGAAAACATTCTTTTCACAGACAAGTATTTATGTTTTCAATAATCCTTTCAGTGTATTAAGTAATTATTTTAATAAGTTTTTCTTTATTTTATTAAGTTATTCTATTCTTGTAAAGTCTGTAAAAAACGATGTCGTGAATGTGAGAGGGAGAGAGATGGAGGATAGAGAGATGCAACCTCTTAATACATTATCTGTAAAAAAATAAAAACATGTATTTATTCTCATTCTTCGTTTAATTTACATCACCAAAGTCACAAATAATCAGTCTATGATTCTATTTAATCAACCCATTTACAACTATTGTGCAATGAATAATCCGTTCTCTGTACATACATGCTGCACGCATGAAATCCCCGGGCATCACCTGTCAATCAAAATGGCAATACGCTTGGTGACCCAGAAAGTCTGTTTACGCAGGAAGAATTTCTCCTGTGATTTTATGGTCAGTTCATAGTTCACACCTGTTTAAAAAAAATATTAGGTCACAGCCGGAGGAGCGGGGACGCCGTGTGTTTAACACACCTTTCAAACTATTTAGTTCTGACCACATCAAGTGTATTTAATCACTCAACTGACATTCAGCAAACTCATCTTCCAGGTTTAATCACAAAACTGATTACAAATTTACTTCCTAAATTATCCTTTTCAGACAAAAATAAATAAGCATGTATCCCTAAATTATAATTTTCTTTTTTTTTTTAAAAAAGCACAATTTAAAGTCACATAAAGTTGCATAAGTATCGCCTTCTAGAGGGGGGGGGGGGTAACAAACATAACTCGTATGGCTTGAAAGAGGATTGATATTTTAATTTCATTTTATTTGATAAATAATCTTTTTTCAGACACTAATAAGGTTGTTTCCTGTAGAGTATGATTTTTTTACTTACAACAACGTACCATTTTGCAGACTTCTCAAGAACTTTTAACCAGCTAATTCCTATTGCTGTCTAGAAAGGGGATGGGCGTGCAGTGTAACAAACCTTATAATACCTTTATTTTTTCGCAGACTGTTTTTTTTTTTATTTTTCATGAGATGCATTTCAGAATTAAGTAATATTTATAGTGCAGTTTGCACATTTTATTTGCAAGAAATTCGGCTGGCGATTTTTGTATGCAGCGTGAAAGTTGATCATAGTTTTATTAGTAAGATTATTATCCCTGTCAGTTCAGTAGAAATCTTCACGTTTACCGCATGTAATATTTCAATCCATACTTTACATGATTACAGATTTTCAGTGTAAGTATAACTGCACTAATGATTCGCCTATAGTAAAGATCTTAACAGATTTAGTGTGAGAGTCTAATACGGTCCTCTTTTAAATTTTACTCTAGACAGTTTATATATGTTTTAAAATTCTTACGAAATAATTCAGGTGTACATAAATTGAACTGATTGTTTTGCTTAGACTAAGCAAAACAATCAGTTCAATTCATGTACACCTGAAGACGGATTATGAAATCCAGAAAGCGCTTGTGTTAAATGAAATTTGGAAACTTCATTTTTTTTTTCTTTTATAATTATTTTCACCTGTGTGACATCGACTGTGAACTATATATATATATATATATATATATATATATATATATATATATATATATATATATATATATATATATAAGACAAATGAATAAATGACCTCTTTATAGGAAACGTTTTTCGGCAGGCTGTTCCGGACTGCATTGTGCCACTGCTCTTCCTTTGCTGAAAAATTACTCACGAGTGTCCATATCCCAAGATCTAGTTCCTGAAATCTGTTAAAATACAAAACAAACTGGCGATGCTCATCACACATGTTTACTAAAATTTTACGTATTAGCTTAAAATAAATTTGAAAAGGAACATTTAATTTTCAGCTAAATGATAAACCCAACTACGCGGGTGGTTAAATAGTTCGTAGACTTTTCTAAAACAAAAAATTTAAAAAATTCATAAAAAAATTTTTTTTTAAAAAGTTATATTATAGCAACATCTGGCATATATTTAAAGATGAATCAAAGTAATCTGAAATTGAAAAAAATTATAATAAACTCTATTTTTATAATATAAAAAATGCGACTTATAAAGCACGTTCGAAATTTGGTACACCTCTTAAAACACAACGTTTATTATACCCCCGCTTGAAAAGGGGGAGGTTATATAGTAATCGGGATGTCCGTTCTTCCGCCACCTGTCTGTCTGTTTCGCTTAGGAGTACCAATACACAAATTCTCTTTAACCACTAAATGAAATTTAGTGAAGCTATCATAGAATCTTTGTTATACATTTCCATTGTGACCTTTATTTTACTTTTTGATCGGACACATAATTTGGGTTTTCCAGAGTGAAACATAGACAGTCATTTTTTCTATGATATTGAAGGGTACTTTTCTCTTATCCTCCTTTACAACTAAATAAAATTTAATAATACTTTCATAGATTCTTTATTACATAATGTCATTGGGCACCTACCGTTTAACTTTTTGTTCTTACACTGATTTTGGGTCTCCGTGAGCAAAACAAGGACTTTGTTATTGTAATCATATGGGATGCGGGGGTATCATTTTGTGAGCTAATTGCTCACAGTATCTCTAGTTTATTGCATATTTTGATCAATGCCGATTAAACGAAATGAAATTTAAACCTCCAAATTGTATACTTTTTCATAATATTACTTTAAGTTCCAAAATGCAATGTAATGCAAAGCTTTGTAAGACATAAATCAATTTCAGCAGTCAGGTAATTTTTTGATAAAAGAGGAAAGGTGGGGGCAAGGAGCAATGATTAGCTGTACAATGTTTTTTTGCACTGGGGAAATTAACAAAAAATGAAAATGTTGTAGAAACCAGAAAAAAAGATCGAAAGTGGCTCGTGCCTCTGTATATTAAAGGTAAAACTGTGTTTGAGTGGTAAAAACTTGAAATAGTCAAATAAATATAAAGTCTGTGAGAAAACATCGTCTCTTTAAAAAGTTTCATTCCTGCTGTAAAACACATTGTAACATCAAGCAAAGTGGTATGCGACCTCATTGGTTTGGAATTTACAAAGGAAAATTACTCATGAGAGATTTTTACAACACTGACTAGTGTATTCATGAAAATAAATTTATGTGATCCTAATTCACACAAATTTATGTTATTTTTATTTATCACCATAAATCACTATTTTGTGTGAATTTATTGATCGTTAAGGGTTTTCCCTTGTCTTAAACATGTCTTTAAGCGCGCTCAAGTTACTCAGCTATGTTAAGGACCGATATATGGAAAATGTGACCTTTGAACCGTTTTTATATGTACATGTATTACTGCTTTTTTAAAATCGTAAAAAAGCAACAGAAGACTTGTAAAAAAAAATGTAATATCGCTATCAATAATGGATAGGGCTGGGCCGTAGATATTACCAGTTATATCGCATGTATCACCTGTTTGTCATGTGACTTGTATCAAAAGAGAATTGTTAAGCTGAATGTAGGAAACGGGGATAGTGCAAGGGCTTGCGACTGCGCCACATTAAAGGAGGTTTAATATTTATTTCCTCTACCAAAAAAGTGCTGGAAGCTAGTCAGTGCTGTTTGCGAAGTACTTGAAATGTTGCCAAAAATGCTTATAATAGTTTAAAAATTTCCATTTCGCTCAAATTCTGTTATAAATAAAGTTAATGTAATGCAGACTAGGATCAGCTCCCATCACTTTTCAAAATATACACTTTATATGCAATAAATATTCCAAATTTCAACTCAAACAAAATACATATAGTCTATACCCTTGCACTTTTTGAGGTAAATAACGAATACGCTCATCGTTTTAGCGGTATTCTCTACTTTTTTTTATCCCTGTGCAGCTTCAACATGTTCAATGCCACTAGATAATTTCATATTCTATACAGATTGTATTTAATAAGTTATTTACTTTTAGTTTTGATGGGTATGTCTACAAATTATCAATGGTATATTTATCTAAGCATTCCTGTAATTATTTAACAAGTGAATCTAGTCCTGTGGATCACCTGTGCTGCGTCATGTCAAGGCTGATGACGTCATATTTGAAAAAAGGTTTTCTTCTATTATTCGACTCTATTGCTATCAAGTATTGCAATTTTACAAGATTTTATAAATAATCGATAAAATAAATAAATCAAGTTGTTATTTACGCATGATCATGTCGTTAATTTTAAAATTTTTGAAGCTTGTTAAATTTCAATGACGTCACAATTAACTTCAAATACGATGAACAAGGAATGTGAATTCTGACCTTCCTTAACATAGCTTAGTACGGTGATAAGATTCATCCTTATGATATCAATGTAACAGTTGGCTAAAGCGTGTTTTTAGGTGAGAACCCCTTATCTGTAAGTCCACTGTCTCTATTGTGGAAAATCGTTTAGGCCCTAACTTCTGCTGCATTCTAAAATGGTAGAATTTGTACATTCATTTGGCATTTGTAATACGAGGACTGTTCAATAAATAATGTCCTGAACTGTATGACATACAGATATAATATGCCATAAAGCTTGACTTCGCATTGTTGAATCTTTGATGAATTAATATCAATTTTTGTGACCACTTTTCATCAAATAGTTTCATTGTGAGAAGCTGGAAAACAAGGGCTATTCGAGACACTGCCTGTAAAATGAATGAAAAGTATCGGTACATTTGAGTGAAATTAAACGCTTCATTCAAGCTGCTGTAAACCTCGTTAAGAATCTCGAAAAAATATTCACTGAAATATGTAACATACATGTATACGGCAATCAATGTCTATTTTATAGACAAATGAGCAGGTGGATTTAAGTGATAAAGAATTATATAATGGACATCAAAAATGGGTACCGTCCTTGCCAACAAAAATTATAGCAACTCATGTACTGTTTGCAAATTTTCAACAAATAATCACTGATGATGTCAATCTAATTAAAATTAGATGTTAGATCCGCTCGCATACCCGTAGCGAGTATGCGAACGGATCTAACATCTAATTTTAATTAGATTGTGATGATGTATGATTGACTTTAAAACACACAGCAAATTTGATAGATATAATTTCGGGAGTATTTCACACTGTTTTAAAGAAACGTTTGAAAGTAAAAAATGCTTAGTATTCAAAGGTCAGTCTATATTTTAAAAAAAATTAGTAAAATGACAGCGTGTAAGAACATCTAAATACATGTAATTATCTTAAAAATTAAAAAATTGTATTTATTTAAGTTCGTATGAAATTCAAACGGATAATGAAACTTGAATCTATTGCTTAAAGCATTCGAAACAAAATTTACAATAAAATGTACTTGACCAAAACAGCAAAGGTCTAAGAAGAGCAAAGAATTGCTGAAGCTCAAAGGCAGTTTTATATGCAATTTTCTTAAATATTAGTGGTCTTGTTGTTAAGATTCGTATTCGGGGAGGCAGTTTGATTTCTGGGAGAGTCTAGAAAGCAATCTTTATGGGAAAAAAATCGAAAGGTTAAAGAGAGGAAGGAGTCAGGAATCCACTACATTCAATTTCTTTATGACAGCGTCCAAACCAGCACACCATGAAGAGTTAAGGAGTTTTGGGGATACAAAGAAAGGGATTTTTTTTACACTAGCAATATTCGCCAGATCTTTCAACCTTTGATTTGTTTCATTTTCCAAAAAAACCACCTTTCAGAACGAAGAATCCAGTTCAGGAAATCATAAGATCTGCCATTTTCCAGTATACTAATGGTCATACCCAAAAATGAGTTCTTAAAACAATCAGAAGTTGGATAAAAAATTTTATCGACATGGGTTGAAATTGAAAGACAATATTAAGTTGAATTGTTAAGACTAAATCATTAAAAAGGGTGTTTTGCTTCTTTCTGAGCACTTTACAACCACGCCCTCAATATCATTTAACTTTCTGCAGATCAGAGCTGAAAATGTACATCAGGTGAATATAAACTGTGGCATTCATCAGATTCTGTATTTAAAAGAGCATAAATTTATTCATTTATATAAATCAGTTGATGTAAAATAAATGTACACAAGTTTTTATTTTTATTTATGAATATTTTGTGTGTATTTATGGATTTTGATTGGTTTTTCCAGGTTTTATATTTGAGCGCCTTCTTGTCACGGCTATTAGCCTCATCCTTCTCAAAAAAAATTTAAACTGTTAAGTTTTTTGAACAATGCATTAAATATCACTTAGATTTTCAATTGCGTATCTGTCAAAAATGACGTAATTTTCTGACTAGTCAATGCATTATGACGTGACGAAATGCGTGAATTTCCTCATATTTTAAGTCTACAAAACGGCTACATGTAATTTTCAAAGCTATTTTTCGATATTTAATGTAGAGCGCAACCTCTGATCTAAAATATGAAACTAGTAAATGATAGCTCTGTTTCTTAGGATTAAAAGGCATGTTTTATTTTTTAGACCAGAGAGTGCGCTCATATTATTTGTTTTCATTGAAAGTACAAAAATATACCGATTTACCCTAAAATTCAACAACGTTGCAATTTCTAAAAGCCAGTTCTCCAAGACCAGGACTTTTAGGAGAAAAAAAATTTTAATTGAAAATGAAAGCACTAAGTCTCTATTCTATTTTAATGCTTCAAATGGAACATTAAGTGTAAATGAATCAGTTGGTATGTATACAGGGCCATTTTATGCATAACATGAATCGAGCTCTTTTGTACATCGTTACATCTTTGTCATAGTTAGTTCATGATTTAAATTTGTTTGTTTGTTAATATGTTGTTTAACACCCCTCTCTAGAATTTTTCACTGATATAGAGACGCCACAATTTTAATATTTGAAAGCTTCATAATTTTTTGTCGTTCGTCTTTTTTACTCCGCACTTGTTGTCCATTGAGTGAACGGGGCATTTGGTTGTACGGTTTCACCCGAAGGACCAATCTCCACGTCCTACACTGGGATTCGAAATTGCGACATAGAGATCAACTGCTTACTCAGCGACTCTATAGCCGACGCGGGTGACTCTTAATTTGGAGGAATGGTACTAAAATAGAGCATGTGGTAAAAACTAGCAGCTTTACATAAAAAGATATGTACATGTATGTTGTATACAGTATGAGTCATGAAAGTATGCTGTGTAGAGTATCAGGCATGATACTTGTTGAAAATTTATTCAATATTAACCCAGTTTCAGTACAAAAAGGTTTCAAATCTTCCAGAAATCTTTAAAGCATTTTACAGAGTCTGTATATATGCATTGTCATTTATTTTATAGTTTAACACATCTAAATGCAGAGCATTAAGAAAAATATAAAATTATCTAATTTTGAATCTTTTAAGAAGGGCAGAAATGAGGTCTCGAACAGTTCTTCTGTTATACAGAGAAAACATTTAAATATTGGCATGGAAACATTTATTTTTGTTCATTTTAATTCTGAAAAACCCTGACAATTCTGATATTCGAAGAAGCATCGAATACTCTGATTATATTTCAGATCGTTACTTTTGTTATCTTTTAGCATTTAATATAATGTTTTTTGGTGATTTCTTGCATTTCTTCTACTTTCTCCACCGGCAAAAAGTTTTCATATTATAATCTTGAATTTTTCTGTTAAAGTGCACAAGGTTATAACCAACAAGTTACCTCATTTAGAAATGCACTATAAATATCATATCCAAAGCCTGGTTAAAGCTGGTAGAAGTACAACTACTTCTTAATACCTTGGTAGTTATTAATAGCTACGTAGGTAGAAATAGTCCTGGGACTGGGCCTGTTTGAATTGATAAAACCGAGAAAAATATGATACACTTCTCTTTAAAACTCTCTGAATATATCTTCTTTAAAACGCCACCAAATGAACCTTCTTACACATGCTGATACATAAACTGAAATGTTTAAAAACTAAAAAAATTTCGGCTTAAGCGTTTCAAAGATTTTAAAGGACTATCAATAATACACGTGGCACAAAGAAATCATTAACGTTTAAGCATTGAGTTGTTTACACCACGCTTTTGGTGTTTCAGTGGTTGATATTTTTTTTATAACAAGCCATTTTAAAATTTATTCATGAAATAAAACTTTTCTTTCAATATGAGAGATATCTATCTAGCACAGAGAGATATCTCTTTACCTTATAGAGATATATTTTTCACTAAAAAAGATATCTTTATACCTTTGAGAGATATCTCTTTAAACAAAGGAGATAACTCTTTTTGTAAGAAAGATATTTCTTTTACTTATAGAGATATCTTTATAAGTTAGAAAGATATTTCCTTAATCGAGAGAAATTTCTCTTAAAGTTTGAGAGATATCTCTTTAAAAAGGGTAAAACATATATCTTTCTTAGTTAGAGAGATATCTCTTCTGATTTTCAAAAAGAGATATTTTTCTACGCAAGTGAGATAAGGCTATACATGGAGGTATCTATGCAAAATATTAATTAAATTCCAAAATTGCTCTACCTACCACACAGAAAATGTTAGGACTTGTTTTCTAATACATCCTTGGTACCCACGACATGCAATAGCCAGTACACATTGTGACGTCATATAACATCATCGACCTCTACTATACAAGTTTATAAGAAACATCAACAAAATCGCTTCGGCGCAAGGGCATACCTTACTTTGATTTACAGAAACGAGGTATTAAAAGACGCAGGATATTCCAAGGATTTAAGATATCGATGCACAAATGTCGGCACTGCAATTGTTTAGTTACTATTTGTGCAGTTTTAAGTTTAAACAGGGTAAAAATTCGCAGTCCAGTGTAAGTTTCTTAAAATTTTTATCGATTTAGAAAGTGCATAGGATTTGTGCAGCAATTTTAATAATTTTAAGAATATTATCCTTAATATTATACATTGTTTATTCTAAATTAGATAGGATATGCCCTTGCGCCGAGCTGATTTTGTTGATGTGATTTATTACCTTGAATGGGAGAGAACAATGACGTCATAATATGACGTCATAATGTGCACATGCATTAATAAACTGTGGGTACTACGTACGTATAAGAAAATCAATATGAACTTTCTCTGTACATAAAATATACAACTTATGATTTTTTATTAGCTTATTTGCATAGAAATAGCCATATATAGCCTTAACTCACTTGCGTAAGCTAATGAGGTATCTTGTTTAATGAAAAAGATATCTTTTTTCCAACCATTATTTAAATATATAGATAATTCTCCCCTTTAAAATGGAAGCAAAACAGGAAATAAAGTCTCTGGAATAATTTTCCTGTTTTAAAACAGGATGCAATTCCGAAATTAATATATACTGAAACGCAACAAGCAGTAGTCTACGAATGTTTGAATTCTTATCCAATAATATTAAAAAAAAAAAGAGTACAACGTGCAAGACTGTCCTAAACAACAACTGAAGCTTAATTTCTACGATGCAGTAGGTTAATCAATATCTAGATCTGAGCTAAGGAATTATTCTTTGACATTTTGAAATGCCTGTTTTTCAGATGATCAGGTCGAATTTTCTCTAACTTAGCGCATTGTAGTAACCCGTGGACTTCCTGACCAAGGACTATCATTTATGCATATGAAACGTAAGACCCCGTTGTAGTGTATTTTTGCATCACCCACTCTCCATCACCTTTACTTTTAGATTTTCTACCTAAAGCAATGGAAATGCGTACTTTAACCATTTTCAAGTAGCTTTAGCATCGTTACGCAAAACGAAAGGAGATTTTATTTTTTGAAAAATTGCTGCATTTAAGACGAACAGTACGATCTTGAAACTCCATAATATTACCATATGTTTTGTTAAACATGCCATTTTTGATTTCTATAAAGCAAACTAAAACTTGACTTCCGGTTGTATGATGAAAATCGTTAAACCGTTAAATAACTGATAGTTACATGTAATTAGTTATTTAATTTAAGATATGCCTAATTTCTAAAATACAAAATTCTTTACTTTACATACATGTAATTATATCCTCCTAAAGTAGGGTGATGCGTTTCTTTTGCGTTTCAGTATATGTACACTGTACTACGAAGGTTGTCCGTAAAGTTCGTGGACAAATTAAAATTAAACAAAAAATGCGTTTTGATGTTTATTTTTGGGATATTTCTATTCTTTGTGAATGTGAATTGAAAAATGTAAAATTTTATTCAATGCCAAATGTTTTATTACAAATTATGGCTTCATGATTAGACTTTGAATTTGAACCCGGAGCACCGCAAAATTTAAACAAGCTAATTCAGAGAATTCGTGTCCCCCGCTTTGGGAAAAAGTCGGATCCCCCTGACTGAATTTGTAGAATTATTAAATGTATACATGTACATGTATACTGAAGCAAATAAAATACATGTACGTCAATATGCGTTTAAAGATTTGATTGCTTATTCTTTATTATGAAAAAAAAGGATCGTCCAAGATTCGATCCCGGGACCTCTCACATGTGAAGCGGGAGACATACCAATAGACCACGGAATCGCTTTACATGAAGTGAAGTATATGCAGAAGTGAAGTCTCATACATGTATATATTCATGTTCGGTATTGTCAAAATTTTACACAATCCATGGTGTTTGATTTATTTAGCCTTTATTAAATAGTTCTTATAGATGTAATAAGAACATAAAGTCTGCCGAGAACCTGTTTTATAAGCAATAACATTCCGCATGCCCCTGTGCTAAAAATAGCGACAGGTAATACGATAAATACTAGTAAAACAAACGGAGGGAGGCACTTTGAGAGGGGTGAGAGAGGTCCTAGGGAGTTTTGGTACAAAAATTACATTACATAAGCTCAAAATCTTCTTGAAATATCGCCCGAAAATGATAGTGTTACACACAGACAGAATGTATAAATTTACGACGTTGAACTTTGACCTTTTGACCTCAAAATCAATAGGGGTCTTCCTTAGGCCACAGGGAGTTGTTATTTTAAATTTCATTGCAATGGCTCAAATGGTTCTAGAGATATCGTGTGGAAACGAAAGTGCTATAACAGACAGAATTTGCTTATTTATGACCTTGACCATTGACCTTTTGACCTCAAAATCAATAGGGGTCTTCCTTAGGCCACAGGGAGTAGCTATCAAATTTCATTGCAAAAGCTCAAAGGGTTCTCGAGATATCGTGTGGAAACGAAAGCGTTACAGACAGACAGAAAGACGGACGGACGGACGGACGGACAAACCCAAATTAATATTCCCCACTTTTCAAGCGGGGGACAATTAAAGTAGGTCACTCGTCAGCTTTTTGGAAAAGTTCACGCAGAACCTCTCACCTCAAAACTATATATCAAAATTCAATTTTTATAACATATTTAATTTAAACATTGTCAATGTTTTAACATTAAACGAAAGGAGGTGCTCAAAAAAATACAAAGAAGCAAGATTTTTGAGGGACTATTTTTTTTGTGGTGGAAGGATATGTAACATAGAAATTTGCAAATCTGCACATTTTTTAAATTTAAAATCTTGGAACTTTAGCCTCACATGCTTTAACCCGGAGAATATTTTCCATTATGATATTGTTTGGAATATTTAGTATAGGTCTAAATTAATATTTATGGAACAAGTTTTACACTTTCCTTCTACAAACTTTGCCAAAAAATGAAGATATGTCAAATAAGTCAATATAAAATTTACACAATTTTTTGCCTGAAAATCACATATTTTGAACAATATTTCAAAATTAACATCACTGACCCAAATTTTTTCTTTCATTATTTTACAGTACTCGATACCTGTGACTGATCAGCACTTATGACGTAGAAAGCTTGATTTAAGAAAAAGTTTTATTGCTTAATTAGTTTTTTAATACCCCAATATATGTTACTTTTTTTGGTGCAAAAAGGTCACACAATAATTTATGAGCATTAATTTGCAGGATTTTTTCAATTAAGGAATGAAGCTTATTTCAACTTATATTATACGATATAACATAACTTGGGGCAGTTTATGCTTTATAAACCGTGAAGCGGTTTATAAAAAAGCGTAAACTGCCCCAAGTTTTGTTATATCGTATAATATAAGTTGAAATAAGCTTCATTCCTTATAATTTAATTTCAATGCAGACAATGAGATAATTTTCTCCCCAGAATAAGGCTTCACAATGATTTAATTTTAAAAGTAACGTCAAGCGGAGTAATACGTTTTTTGACGTTGCTGATTGTGAGGTAGACAAGTTATGTTATCCAAAATGGATAAAATCTTTTATCCAATCAAATGGCGTGTTACAAGTAAAATTAAATTATTGATATATATTATTCAAAATATTTTACATAAAATGTAAAGATCATATTTTTGCCATGGTTACATCTGATAAAATATAATAGAGGTTAACGTAAGTAACCAAGAGTTAGATTTAAGTGCAAAAAGGTCAACTTCATTGTACCATAGATCAGTTAGATGAACACTGACCCCCTATTTTCTCTGCAATTTTGAGTCACTCTATATGAGTACTTATCAAAAATATGCTTCTCAATAAATCCTCGATTTAAGAAATTTCACGACTGACATTCCTTAAAAACATTATTTATTACTTTATAAGTTTCATTTATATTTCATAAAATTCTGGGGAAATCTCGAAGAATTTTACATTAAAAGGTTGGCAGATGTTATCACGTCAAAACTTCAAAGTTTAAACGTTCAAAATTTCAAAATGGCTGCGTAATTAAAGTTGGATCGGAAAGTATGAAAACACTAGCACTATCCCTTTAAAAGTAATGATCAAGGTTTGCTTTTGAAAAAAAGTATCTCAAAATCCAAGGTCAAGGTTAAAATTCTTGGTATCGAATGAAGGGTCTTCTCACAAGGAATAAATAAGTGAAGTATGAGATAACTAGCCCTTAGCGTTCATCAGTTATAGCCAAGGTTAAGGTTTTTTTCATACATGCTGGAAATCTTTGAGATCAAGGTCAAAAGGTCAAGGTAATTGGTATTCAATGAAAGGTATTGCCACGTAGAATACATATGTAAAGTATGGAAGCTCTAGTCCTTACCGTTCAGAAGTAATGACTAAGGTTTGAAAATATCAAAAGTAAGTTAAACTCCAAGGTCAACGTCAAAGGGTCAAAGTTCTTGATATCAAAGGAAAAGGCCTTGTCAAAAGGTTTACATATGTGAAATATAAAAGCCCTAGCCCTAACCTTTAAAACATTATCGTCAAAATAGTTTTTAAAATTGGGTCAAACTCCAAGTTCAAGGTCAAAGGGTCAAATTTCTTGGTATCCAAAGAATTGCCTTTTTACAAGGATTAATTAGACTCTTTTGAAAGATATCTCTTTCACTGTGAGAGATATTTCCTAAGATAGACCAAGACAGATATCTTTATTTTACTTGAAGAGATATCTCATTAACTTGCAATTGGAAAAATTCCCCCAAAAGTAAAAGAGATATCTCTCTAGGTGAAAAACAAAAAAAGGAGATATCTCTCAAGGAGAAAGGGATTTGTGTTCAAGTGAAAAAAGATATGTTTCTCATAAGAATTTCTCATAGAGATTTATGTATCTCTTAAAATGAGAGATATCTCTTTAAGTTGAGGGATATCTCTTTTTAAAAAAAAGAGATCTCCCTAAATGATATCTCTGTAATTTTAAGATAAATTTCATTTTCCAAATAAATAGCCAAAGGACTTGCCATACGTTTTAAGTAATTTATACAAGTGCAGTGTACATTAATTTGTTCTTTCTAAAAACATGTGGAGAACAGAGCAGACTTCAGAATATTAAGGTAAACATCAAGGCCCGTTTAGGGTGCCTCTTCACAAGTTATGTCATTACGCTCTTAGTGTCGTGTACATAGTGTAGCAAATTGATCACACCCGTGAAACGTACAAACGCTTTTTGTAAACATGGCACGAGCTCAGTTATTGTTGTAGTTTACGATTCACCGAGAGCGTTTCAATTGTCAAGTCTGCTCACCACAACTGCACGGACTAACAATATACTATGTGCATGATTTGCTTTCGAACATTTCTACTCTAAATTTCCTGGATTATAGTTTTAATATTTTTTTTCATTTATAAACAACAAGATTGTCACTTTCCTAAGTATTAAGAATAAAATTAAACTTGTGAAAGTGCAAGGATGTGTCAATCAAACCCGTCTAAAATTTGAAGTTTTGATAACTTTTAGATGAAATAAGATTTTTAATATATTTTTGTAGGAAATGCTATTAAAAATATATAAGTCGTAATAGTGTACAGAAAATATTTACTTCAAATCTGTGTCCCTGCACCTTAAAGTTTTTTTTTTATTTTATAGCATATATTTGGTAGATTTTCAATTCAAATTTATCTATGCCTTATATTTTATGGAATATCCTATTTATTATTCAATTGATTCATTTATTATTATATCCTATCTTTTTACTCACCCAATAACATATATATCAGGCGAATTGTCTTCTTCAGTTAACCACTCCGCCAATGTTTCAGGAGGACTCTGGCCATTTACATTCCATGTTCCACAAAAGAGACTGAAATAAGGAAAACATATTTCTTCGTAAGATATTTTAAACGTTTTACTCTTTACGCATCACCTGATTACTAGGACAATAAAATCTTTGTGATAAATATGCTCTTTCATCCATGCTAGCTGTGATGAAAAATGTTAAGATAACGCACCACAATCGATCTCATAGAAACTAAAAACAAAACAATTCTGTATACAGGGCAGAAACACGGATTAAGGGAAATTCCAGAGTTTGATCAAGTGCCTAAGATCGTACATCTCCTATGCAGCACAGTTAAGAGTGATGTACAAGCCATATTAGATCAAGTTTGGTGTAAAATAAGAATACCAAGAATGCTCCAAACTGGCCCAAATTTACTCAAAGTACAAATGCACTCATTACCTCCTGTTTGAGATCAAAATTATAAGTTGATATTCTTTTAACTAGGAAAAAAAAATTAATCATGTTAGAACTGCACAGCTACAGCATTCACGAGATTAAAAATACATTGCAAATGTTGTCAGATCGGTTCATTGGCTACAACCATTTGTTTTTCTTGACATAATTTATTATTCCTGAAACTTTGATTTTTCATATAGGGGTCTTCCTGACGCCATGTGTTCATTACGTCCGCCATTCCATTGTAACTTAGAGTTCAAATAACATTGATTTTAAAATAAATCCGACCATAACAACGTCAAGACAAGAAATAAATAAGTAATAATCATTAGGTTATATAACTTACTACTTTATTTGTTGCATCGCATCATCTGATTAATAAAAAAACATGATTTCAACCCCACCCCAGCAAATCAGTAAAAACTGTTCTGTTTATCGCTCGAGTTACCTCGTTCATATCATTCCACTGAGCACGTGGTTGGCATGTGTATATATCTGCTGTTGATAGATGCGTTTATTACCATGCTTTTATTTAATTATTTAGTGAACAAGTCTTCATAATTTGTTGGTTTCTTTAAAACTCAAGAAAAAAAGATTTTAAAAAAAATTTCCTAAACATATGTGTTTACGGCGGGTCTATTTTCTGTTGCGATAAAAGTTATTTTTAAATGGGGCTCTGCAAGGAGGATGCTTAGCTTTTCATTTGAAAATTTTAAACAATATACAGTGCATGGAAAACAAATTGTAATTATATGTATTACATTGGAAAAGTTGGTACATACTAGTATATCTATTTTGTTTAGCAGTTAAATAGAAAAAAAATAGTCATAGTTATAGGATTTCCTTCCGGCTCCTCACATAAATAGCTAGATTGTTTGCGATGACCCACACATTGTATGGAGTAATGTTTTGACATAAAAACACGGCATGTCTCATTATGTTTTCACTTTTAAAGCTATCACCAACTTACGGAGTTTGATGAAAAATATTGAATTGTTTCTTTGAAATTTAGAGGGGAGCACAATGTTTGCAATAATAAGATCCATTGCGGTTTTTATGTCGTGTATTTTCAGCATTGAATTTTATTTTCTGTCAGCATATACCTGTAGAAATAAAACCCGACCATGAATTTATAAGGATTTTTAATCAATCAAAACAAATGAAATCATTATATGTGCATGTATATAGTAATACTTATCCACAATTTAATTGCAGTTTAAACACTATATTCCACACTGATAACTGCAATTATATTATAAGTCCAGTGATGTATGGGGATTTTAGCATGATAATTGATCTGTTAAGAGACTTTCAATGCTTATTGAGCTTTTGTGAAAGACAAAGTTCTTCAAGGCTTTAGGGATTAATTTCCAGATAATACTTAAAATATTTGAACTCTGTATAAAAAAAAACAACACTGAAGTACCAAAGATTTACATGTATATAAAATTTGGAGATCTTGAAAAAAAATGTCCATACATGTAGTTAAGAGACAAAAATTTTTTTTTTATTTTCATTTTACAGTAGTTTATTATTTTGTTTTTTATAAAAACTCATCTTTTTCAATATAGTTTCACATTTCTCAATGTTAGATAAATAGATACAAATATTTTATCTACCCTCCATCCTCTCTCTCTCTCTCTCTCTCTCTCTCTCTCTCTCTCTCTCTCTCTCTCTCTCTCTCTCTCTCTCTCTCATCAGATTTACTTGACACTTGACCTGCTCTATTTTATTAACACTACTGGCTTTTAAAACCCCTGTCCGTCTGAAAATCCACTGTCTTTCTCTGTATCCTACAGCATTTTCACAGTAATCTACGATATATCTACAGTATGCTACGGTATGCTAGCTCTGTATGTACAGTAAATCTCTGTATGCCACTGTATGTATCCCCAGCATGCCACAGTTACATACAGTAGGCCCCGATACGTCTACAGTATGCCACTGTATGGCTACTGTTTCCTACAGACAACTACGGTAAACCCCAGTATATGCCCCAGTACGCCACTGTATATGTTCATTGAAGCAAAAAGAAGAAGTTTACAAACTCCCAGAGCACTGTACGGTTACCTAAGATGTGGGATTATCAATTTAGTACACAGAGTTACTTACCTAAGAAATTTTTGAACATTATTTTAAACACATAGTAGTATTTTTTTAATTTGTTAAGAGACTTATTGTGTTCTTTTATAACTCTGAAATAACTATTAAAAATTAATTAATCATTGCTTCAAAGAATATTTATCTATTAATTTTTAAAATTAATTATTTAATTATTCTTTGGTTTGATTTATTAGTTAATTTATTTATTTATTTATTTTGCGAACACTTATTTAATCCTTAAAATACTTTGAGTGACTTTGTAACTTTTGTGAAAAAAAAACACCCGCGGTAATTCTTGTTTTATTTTTAACTTATTGATGTTCTTTTAAAAAACATTTAATCTAATTGATTGCATGTAATCAATCATTGCATAAAAACTTTTTTCTTATTTCTAAATTGAATATACAAACAAAATTATTAATTTTATACCCGAAAGTTGGATTTATTTTGCTAATTTTATGTAAACAATTTTACGCTAAAATGTGTTTGAAAGTCTTTTTGAAGCATATTTAAACTACTTTTAACTATTTTACTTCCGTGTTGGATATCAAAATAATCGTGCTCATTATGCACAATCTTAACCCGTCAATAGCTTTTTTGATACTTTTATTTTGTTGTGATTAAAAAAATCGGTTCTCATACAAAGAGAAAATGTTATTTCAAACAGCCTCAGATAGGACACGGTCGCTCTGTCACAAAATAAACAAGGTATAGTGGTCAGTGAAAAAGATAATAGGTGTCATTACTGTGTACCCCATGTCACTTGTAAACAATATATTTATCTACTTATTTTTTTAAAAAAATAATTATAATCCCGACAGTTGGATTTATTTGGCTTATTTAATGTAAACAAGTTTCCGCTTAAATGTCTCTCAAAGTCTTTTTGAAGCATATTTATACTACTTTTAACTATTTTACTTCCGTGTTGGATATCAAAATAATCGTCTCATTATGCACAATCTTAACCTGTCAATAGCTTTTTTGAATCTGTTATTTTGTTTTGATTGACAAAAACCGATTTTCGTACAAAGAGAAAATGTTATTTCAAACAGCCTCAGATAGGACACGGTCGCTCTCTGTCACAAAATAAACAAGGTATAGTGGTCAGTGAAAAAGACAATAGGTGTCATTACTGTGTACCCTGAGTCACTTGTAAACAATCAATGGCTTTGAAGTTATTTCATAATCGTGTTAGGGTTTTGAAAACCGATTTTTTTTTCAATCAAAACAAAGTAAAAATATGAAATTCCAATTGACAAATAAAAATTGTGTATAATATGACGATTATTTTAATATCCATCATGGACGTGAAATAACTGAAATTAATTTTAATATGCTTAAAAAATACTTTGTAACATAGTTTAGGATAAAAATATTTCTACAGAAAAACCTAAAAAATCTTATTCTCGGGGATATAAATAATTGATTATTTTGTTGTTTTGTCAATTTAAAAAATATAATTAAAAAGTTTGACATTTTTATGGTGATAAATTAATTATTCATTTTATTTATTTACCATTTATTATTTATTTTTCTAACACCAGTTTAATCCATAAAATAATTGGAATGGCTTTTTTGTTCCTTTTGGAGAAAAAAAAATTACACAAACAAACACCTACAAAACAAGAGTAATGCTGCATTTTAGAAAATTTAAGTTTTTAAAATCAATTCAATACTTGATTTTTAAATGGTTAGTGAATAAATAAATAAAACTGATTTAAAGCACGTATTTTATCATTGTAAAAAGAACAATATATTTATCTATTTATTTTTAAAATTGACGATACAAACAAATTAATTAATTATAATACTGAAAGTTGGATTTATTTGGCTAATTTAATATAAACAAGTTTCCGCTAAAATGTCTCTCAAAGTCTTTTTGAAGCATATTTATACTACTTTTAATTATTTTACTTCCGTGTTGGATATCAAAATAATCGTCTCATTATGCACAATCTTAACCCGTCAATAGCTTTTTGATACTTTTATTTTGTTTTGTTTTGTTTGACAAAAAACGGTTTTCTCACAAAGAGAAAATGTTATTTCAAACAGCCGAAGAGTGGACACGGTCGCTCTCTGCCACAAAATAAACACGGTTTAGTGGTCAGTGAAAAAGATAATAGGTGTCATTACTGTGTACCCCATGTCACTTGTAAACAATCAATGGCTTTGAAGTTCTTTCATAATCATATTACAGTTTTGAAAACCGATTTTTTTTCAATCAAAACAAAGTAAAAATATGAAATTGCAACTGACAAATTAAAATTGTGCATAATCTGACGATTATTTTGATATCCATCATGGACGTAAAATTATTGATATTTGTTTTAATATGCTTAAAAAATACTTTGTACATGTAGCATATTTTAGGAGAAATAATTTTCATATAAAAATAAAACTTAAAAAATCAATTGGGGGGTTGGGGGTGTATATTTAATCACTTTGTTGTCTTGTCAATTACAAAAATAAATAAATTATTTTTTTAATTTATTTTGTTTATTTATGTATTTGTAGATAAATTGATAAACAGATTAAATAAATAAGATAAATAATTAGTTCATTTATTAATTCTGTATTTTTAAAGTCATTTATTCTATTTAATTTTCACTTACCACTTCACCTTATTTATTTTGTGCCGTGTCTACTATGCAGCTCTGCATTTGTCAAGAAATAGATTGATTTGTTTTTAAAATGATTAATTTCATGCTGTTAATTAATTATATTTATTTTTTCCAAAGAAACTATATCAATTTTAAAAGCTACAATTTTCCAAAATGCAGCATTACCCCGGTCGCGTTTTTTTCTTCAAAAGTTACAAAGTCACTCCAGGTATTTTATGGATTAAATAGGTGTTTGCAAAATAAATAAATTAATTAATTAACTAATAAATCAAACCAAAGAATGATTTAATAATTAATTTTAAAAATTGATGGATAAGTATTTTTTGAAGTAACGATTTATTAATTCTTAATAGTTATTTCAGAGTTATAAAAGAACACAATAAGTCTCTTAACAAATTAAAAAAAAAATACTGCTGTGTGTTTAAAATAATGTTCGAAAATTTCTTAGGTAAGTAACTCTGTGTACTAAATTGATAATCCCACATCTTAGGTAACCGTACAGTGCTCTGGGAGTGTGTAAACTTCTTCTTTTTGCTTCAATGAACATATACAGGGGCGTACTGGGACATATACTGGGGTTTACCGTAGTTGTCTGTAGGAAACAGTAGCCATACAGTGGCATACTGTAGGCGTATCGGGGCCTACTGTATGTAACTGTGGCATGCTGGGGATACATACAGTGGCATACAGAGATTTACTGTACATACAGAGCTAGCATACCGTAGCATACTGTTGATATACCGTAGATTACTGTGAAAATGCTGTAGGATACAGAGAAAGACAGTGGATTTTCAGACGGACAGGGGTTTTAAAAGCCAGTAGTGTAAGCTAGAACATTTAGAAGATTTTTTTTCTTTCGGATGTTTTTGCTTCTTTTAATTTCTCTAAATGGAAGTGTCCGTGAGCAATAAAAACCTAAGAAAAAACAATATTTTTAATTAATTCTAATTTATTTAATCATGATACAAGTTACGGTAGATACTATACAGGTATATTATTTTTTTAAAATATGAAACTTGTTATTAAATTCTTTCATGCAAAAAAAAAGGTATAGATAAGAGATTTGAAAAAAGAAATGAAAGTCTGTTCAATTTAACAGTTTTCCTTTTTTTCTTCTTTATTCCTTTTCTACATTAACAGGAACTTGTTCCCAAAGTACAACAATATTTTTTATTTGGTCATAAATCCGGGAGCAAATTCATGCGAACAAACAGTTGTATGGAATACCATATACGACAGCCAACTGCTTACTGCCAACTGCTGACTGCTTACTGCCAACTGTCAGCTGCTTACTACCAACTGCCACACATATTTGAATAAATTTTATATTGATATTGATATTTATGTAAATTTAAAAAGAAAAGGGGCGGATCTATAGGACATTTTTTTCCAAGAGGGTCACTCTGGTAAAAAAAAAAAAGCCAACCCAGAAATTTCTTGACAAGAAAAAAAACGTAAAGTCCTTTCCTAAATATGAAAATTATTTCGGCCGGGGAGAGGGGGTTCTTATGCGTCATACCTTCATGTTTATGACATTTTTCATACCAACCTAACACGAATACACATTTTCGGTTGGGGGGGGGGGTTCTAATGTCCCTTTTATAATTTGTTGATTTTTTTAAATACATTAAATGAATTTTAGTTGGTTTAGTTTGTGCATCAAATAACTTTACAAATTTCTCTCTAGATCTATGCATGTAAAACATATTTTATTTGTAAAAATGAAGAAATATAAATGTTTGCTCGAAGTTTTCTAAGTGAAGGGTCCAAGGCCAGTTATACAGGTAGTTCGTTTTTAACGAGGCTGGGGTGTGGCAGCCATTTTCAGACTATTTTTATCTCCTTTAAAAGGAGAGCTCCATATGAAGATATAGAAAATGATCAAATTTTAAAACTAAAATGTATGATTTTTTCTTTGTGAAATGATAGTAGACAGCTTAAGTTACTGTATGTAAAATAATAAGTTAAATCTGGTGGTTAATTTGTGATTAATTTGTTGACCCCCAGCCTCCTTAACTATAGAATATAATAAAGAACGAAAATTTATTTTCAAAACATCTTTCTCTGCAAATCTTTTTTTTAATTATTATATTCTCTCTCCAAAGTTTTTGTTGTCTCCGGGGTAGAATGGGGCTTCTTTAAAGATTAAAAGCAGAAAATAGTCATTTTATTACCAATTTCAAATAAGTAAACAAATAAAGAAATAAATAAAGTACTTTATCAACCGCATATACTGAATATAACATAAGATAAAACATATTGATCATTTATTCAATTCAATTCAATTTTACCAGGGTGACCCCTTTCGAAAAAATGTCCTGGATCCGTGCCTTTTTTTCCTTTTTTTATATTTATTTTATTTTTTTGTGTATAAATTCATATAAATATCAATATTAATATAAAATTTATTCAGATATGTGTGGCAGTTGGCAGTAAGCAGCTGACAGTTGACAGTAAGCAGTCAGCAGTTGGCACTAAGAAGTTGGCTGTCGTATATGGCATTCCATAGTTGAAATGTTTTTTTTTTCTTTTTTTTTCTTTTTTTTTACTGTTTCAGAGTTGAATGTCCCTCTGGTACCCCTGTTACATCGATTGTTGACATCAAAGTTATCTCTCCATTTTTTAAAAGAGAAAATACAACTATCTTGACTATCGTTCTTACACATTTTTGCTAGATTTGTAAAAACGTGGAAGATGTTAAGATTCAACATAAGTACAAACAATTTAACAAAGGTTAAAGCAGTTTGCACCAATGATCGAATGTTTACATGCGATCGATGCGATCGCGATGTACATGCGAGTGGTGGAGCGGATCTTAAAAAAGGAAGACAATTTAATTTCCTTTGCAACATTTTAACAATAAACCCCTGTCTAACATGCATCCTAAATCTGATATAAATATGTAAATAAAATTTATTTATCTAGAGAAGATACAGATTTATTATCCTATCAGAAAAACACCTTGTCGACAGCTTCTATACAAGTAGGAAAATTATACATTGTGTTGTATTGGTCTACTATAGAGATTGACGCATATAATAGATATGTTTGTAACGAAACCAGTTCTAAATGTATTAATTTATATCAATTTAAATCAGTGGATTGGGAGATTTAGATATTGATTAAATTAATTTATATATGAAAATAAATTCCATATGTTGTAAACAGCGATAAAAACTCTGGATGCGTCAAACGTCGAAAGACGTGGTTTAAAAAAATCTTTGTCGAAGTTCACCGTCACTCTGCAACGTCATATGTTTAAATGTACACCCGTAAATCACGAAAATAGTACAGATTCTATACTAGATTAATTAGTCCTGAAAGAAATTTCATACACATTTTTATTGAATCAATTTTTTTAGCATTACATGGATTGTTGTGCAGCATGCACAGGGGTGTGTAACATTGCTAACATTACTTACTTTCTGCTAAGGCGATTGAAACTTCAGTTGTTGACACAATTTTAAACAAATTAATCGGAGAGGTAAACACAAGCAAGACAAATAAATCAAAATAACCGATATTCCCAATCTATCATTTAGAAAAAAAATGAATGAACTCTTCTAATGACTTGTTTATAAATTATAAAATAAGACCCTCATTGATTTCATTAATCCATCCCCCAATTATTTGTTTATGTGACAGAAGAATGGTAGTATAATTTTTTCATGCTCATTTAAAAAAAAATAGGTTTTAATGAAAACATGCATGGAATGACCTTTATTACAGATGGATCTTGTACCCTTTTCAATTAACAAAAAATTTAAATCTTACTGTTATGATTTTTTTTAATCATTGCAAATTCAAACATTGAGTACATTTGAGTACACATTGAGTATATTTTTCATCATACATTAATTTTATAGGCCTTGATATTTTTTCTTAACTCAGAAGTTTATTTTAAGGGATAAACATCTCTTAATCATTTTAACTTCTTTTTTTTTTAATTAATACTACATTTGTGCAATATTAATTCAATGATCCGAAGACATTAACTAAGTATAAAGATATCTACTCATTAAAAATTTGTAAGACATCCTCGTTTTTCAAAATATTTTATAAACATCTAAACTAAAGGTAAACAAAATAACAACCTTCAAATTCAGAATTCACAAAGGGCGTAGCTATCATGACACTCAAAATCTTTTTCACGCATGAGTGAACCAAGCAGTCCCAGAAAGCAGTCGCCCGATGGACTGCTAGGATTTCTGCGTCTGCTCTCTGGGCCGGGACTGCTTTCTGGGAACGTTTGGGTGTTCTGTTGAGTCTGGTTGGGTAGACAAGGCACATATACATGACTCAAAAGACAGATTACGTCACAGTCGCTGCTGATATACATGTTAAACGTTGTTAAGATCAACATTGCTTATGTAAATTTATTTTTAAAATTATTCCATTTAACGTTTATTTCCAAGGTTATATTTCAGATTTTAAAAATCTTGCAAACATTTAGACATTGTGAAATTGCCAAATCCCTACATCCGCGTCTCCTTACCATGCAGTCTGACGTCAGTGACGTCATAGACGTAGTGTTTGAATTGTCAATGCAGCGAAATCAAGTACACATTATATACTCCCGTCATTATCAGTTTTATTTCATTATAAAAAGGTCACAGTCAATGTATCGTGATAAATTTCTGAACCAAATTTTTAAATCAATATATTTTTCGTGTTTGGTATCAGAGATTAAGTGTATTTACTAGATAATTTTGCGTGTTTATTTTTCATGGGACGTCACAATTGATTTCCCACACTCTTAAAATGTAAACGAGAAACATTTTATCATGCTTACGACTAATTCAACAATGTCCTTTGCAATATTTAGGTAAGCTTCACCCTGCGGTATTTTTGCAGTTAATAATTACGATGAAGGACCGACATTTTAATCCGAGGATATGTTTAGGAAACATATAAATCATTTCTCGGAAAATTTCAATTTTTTTTAAGGAAAATTAAGTTTAACAATTTACCAAAATCGCGGATAAACGTAAGTTATCATTACTTATTGCACAAAGATTAAAGAGTGTCTTACGCAATGACGTGCACCACCGCCACGGCATCACGTGACTTCTATTAATAGCGAAATGTTCCTTAATAAAAAAGCTAACAGAACAACAATACCCCAGGGGTTTATCATTTCTTTGAGTTAATAATATAGTCGAAAAACATCTATTTTGCCTAAAAAGTGCTGCTAGACTCCCATTGTCCTCTCAGGAAAATACTTATTCAACGCATTTGCAAGAAACCTTACTCAATGTTTTGAATTTTATACGTATGAACCGAGATTTTTCGTAAAACCATGCTTAACTCGGGATACTAGCAGCACTTTCCAAATATTTTAGAAGGAAAACTTTCCATATGTACAAATCTTGTGTTTTGAAATATCCAGCTTATTGTTGTTCTGTTGCATTATTTTTGTCACGAATGACAGGGGAAAGGCCGACAGGGATACGTGTATAGCTGGCTGTCTTTGAAAGAGAATATAATCGATATAAATAAATTAGCATACCTGTTTATTTAACAGAACTCCATATAAATTTCTCACAATATTCACTATATTTGCTTTTAAACTCCATTTTACGTATCTTTGTACATGCCGTCTGAACCAAATTCTCTTTTCACGACATGGTCAATTCCAAAATTACTTGATGTACACATATAACGTCATCGGCGGAAGATTTTAATCAAAATGACATATATAGTATAACAAAATAAAAACATTTTATTAATATTAATGTTTACACGTTTATATTCTTTATTTAGAGTTAAGGACAGATAATACATAACAAAGAAATTGATGCCTGGATCGGTACATATTTGTAGGCCTAATTTATTGCAAATGATGCAAATATAGATTACAAAGAAATTGTTTTCACTTTTAATAACATTTTTGTTAAATTTTGAATTAAAAAAATAAAAATTTACGCGGTGAAACTGATTCATTTATTATATCATTTAAACATTACCCAAGTTGTTATTTTCAATTTTTTGGACATAAATTTGTTTGTATCATCTGTCTTAAGGAAGGATTTTTCTGATATTTCTTGTATCTAAAAATTAATGAAATTTTCAAAGAATCAAGAAGACGATATCAGTAAGTGATAGCATCAGGGATATTAAATTTGACCGTTTTATATTAGATGCAAGGGCAGATCAACGTAGTTATCTTCTTCCTTAACATTAAGAATAAAAAAATTCTGTTGCAAATCATATGATGTCTACTTCTATTTCAAAAGTTAAAGATTGTTCTTTTTGCATAAAAAGATATCATTATATTGGGTCTATAGCATGTTATTACCAAATTTCCAAAAATATATAAGTAAACTGGATATTGGCTAGTCCGAATTTGTTTTTTTTTCTTAATTTTCTAGGATATGTTAGTTATTTTTTATATCCTTCTAATATTTAACTTTTTCTTATTTTCACATATAATAAAATTGTCTTATAGATATACAAAATGATACAAAAATAAAGTTTTGATCGTTTACTAAGAGAGAAAAAATACCTTTTTATGGATTTTTCGTTCAAATCTGTACTTTGATTGGAAGCGTATAAAAGCTAACATAATTCTAGTTTGCTTAAAAATTAATATTTTGAAGGTTTAGTCCCTTATTATTATATTAACTTACATTTGAAAATTTCTTCAACGCTTTGATTGTATAAAAATCATATCTAAAATCATTGTTCTATTATAATTTTGAGAGGCAGAAAAGAAGATATTTTCATACGCCAACATTCTGCCAAAAATATAGTCCCTGCTAGTTTTCATAGTCAGTTTACCATTTCTATTTAAAGTTGTACAATTGTGACGAGGAAAGAAAAATATGGTCTTTTGATTCTCTTACACCTAAACGTATAAGAAGTATAAATAAATATACTTTGAATGTTTCATCCAGTCAGAAACCAGAGAAGAATCCTACCTTGAATTACATCTCTAAATACCATTATTATTTTTCTTTATTGTTCCATCCATCTGATCGGCTCAAACTGGATCACATGATCAAGTATAAAAAGTGTTACAGACTGGATGTTTCTATTTTAAAAATTTATAAACCTGCTGTTTCTAAAATTGGAAACGTTCTTCTGTGAAGCAGCAATAGTGCTGACTTCACAATAGTCTTTATAGACTGGATGTTTCTAAAAACAGATCTTGCAGCTGGTTTTCATTACTATGACGTCATAATGCAATGACATAACACTGCCTTGTATCAGAAGGTACTAAGTATTATAAAGAGGGATTTTAAGACATTTCTTATTAACTGATAAAAAATAATAAAACAATTGTAGCCTTTTGATTCGGTACAATCCCTAGATAAATAGCCCTAAGAGAAAGCATATCGATCTCGCACTTCGTGCTCGGTCGATATGCTTTCTCTAAGGTCTATATATCGAGGGATTGACCTAATCCAAAGGCTTTATTTGTATAATATTACGAAAACTTGAATTCTAAAATTGACATCATCTCGTTTACCGTGACGTCATAATGTTTCACTAATTCAGTCAAGGTATACCATTCTGTATGCTTCCTTATCACCCCCTGCGACGGAAATTTTGCGCTATTGATTGACAGATTTTTTCCCAAAATGAGGTTTTTGTCGATGAAGCTGCCTTGAAAAATGCATTAATTATTCCAGTCAAATAGTACATGAAATTAAATCAATTGTTTTTAATTAATATAAACACTTTGAATATTCTGAAATATTAAAGTACTTATATATGTAAATAGTGTTATTTAATATTTTTATTTATTGTCTAAAATTCGCATTATGGACTCTGTAATGGACTCGTAAACCTGAAGTATCGGATCTCCATACATTGAACAGTACCAATCAGACTCAACCTAACACCGAAGCAGTCCCAGAAAGCAGTCCCAGGGACTGCTTTGGGACTGCTCTGGGACCGCTGTGGGACTGCTCTAGGACAGCTATTGAACTGCCCTGGGACTGCTCTAAAAAGTAGTCCCAGAAGTCCCAGTTGTCCCTGGGACTGCTTTCTGGGACTGCTTTATTCACTCATGCGTGAAAAAGCTTCTGAGTGACACGATAGCTCCGCCCCTTCTGTATTCTGAATTTGCAGGCTCCCGGTTCTTTTGTTTACTTGCAGCAAAGAGGAGTTCAAACTGTTTAAAAAGCAAGAATTTCTTACAATCTGTTGATAAGTTGATATTATTATGATTAATTAATATTTTCAGAGAGTGTATATTTACACAAATGTACTTAGAAATTCAATATTTTTTTTTTTATAATGTTATTTAATAAGGAAGTCATGAGAAGATTTTTATCCCTAAAAATAAACTACAGGTTCATGCGAGAAATATTTTCACGTAGGCCTATTTTATTATTAAATGTAAAATGTGCACTATTGACTTGCATTAGTACTATTTGAATATAATCATTACAGTTAGATATAAGATTTTTCATTGAAAAGCTTCAAGTTTCATGTTTTAGGAGTACGACGCCAAAAAAAAAAAAAAATAGTCGATGCAACCCTCAAATAAAGCTTAACAATTTATTATATGACAATGATATAAAATAATGCTACCATTCTAATGTGAAACAATGTGAATAATCATTCATTTGGGGAATTTATTAATAATCGGTAGTTTTTAATATATAAACAAGTAATTAAATGAGTACATTCATTTATAAATAAAGAGTTGAAAATACCGTGAATCGTGATTTTTTTCTTTTGCTTGTGCTTACCTGGCCGATTAATATTTATTAAATGGTATCAACACCTGCGGTTTCAATCGCCTTCAGGCAGAAAATTAAGTGCATGTTATTTGTGTATACGTATCTGCGTTTCACATCATTGACAAGCTGGTCAACAATGACCCCAATTTCAATCTACCGGTATGTAATGCAAAAATAAAATTGTTGAATGAAATGTGTATAGATTTCTTTCAGGATTTTTTAATTTTGAACATAATCTCAGGGTACCATTCTGGTGATTTACAGATGTATATTCTGATATTTACAAATAAAACACTTTCTGCGTATTATAGAGACAGAGAAATTAACAATAATTAAATTGACATATCAGTAAAAATAATCATGACTGAGAAATAATACTTGACAAAATTAACAAAGAATTTTCTAAAAGCCTAAAAATTCCTTTTGGGTATCCCGATAGTTTGGAAATTGGCCATATAACGATACTGGTTGAAAATATTTTATTCACGTTTAATTTTCTGTATAAAAAATAAATATGGAAAACAGTATCAATCACAGAAAATAAAGAAATTGAATTATTAATATACCGAATATATACCCCAGAATCAATTTCTAATGCCTTCTATAGTTCCATTGTTTATTGCAAATCTCATTTCTGAGCTAGCTCCGCCCATTAAATTAATAAACCCCGCCCACTGGGATTGCTCTCTGGGACTGCTAGGACTGCTGTAGAATTGCTCTGGAACCGGTGTGGGATTGCTCTGGGACTACTTTGGGACTGCTTCAGCAGTCCCAGAAAGCAGTCCCCAGGACTGCTGTGGGACTCCTTTGTGTCAGGTTGGGTCTGGTCGGTACTGTACAAGCAATATAGAGGGCTATACATGCATTTGTCCAGAAAACTTATGACAGGACCGTTTTAAATATGAAGTACAAATTGAATAAGTAACATAAAAAATACGGGAAAAAAATCATCGACAGGAATTGTTTCACCTCAAGTCCATGTTCCTCCCTAGGGAAACAGGAAGGAGGCGGGTCCTCGTCTTTACGGAAATGTTTACAATGACTTCAGACACAAATATAAAGTCTCCAAATACCGCCAAATAAAATTACATGCTATTTTAAACCGCTTTTTATCTCTAGACTTCTCTAAATTATTTACTATTCATGAGGTTTTTCTTTTAAGACAGAAGACCTTAAAGCGATTGTGCTGTTTATTATTATCCCCCCTCACCTTTGATTTATCATAGACAGCTGGACAGATTTTCTTCAAGTTTCAGAAAAAAAATGTTAGTACCCCCATTTTCGCAGGGAGTGATAAGGATGTGATAAGGAAGCATACAGATACATCGTAGTAGGCGATATTACGTCAATTTTAGAACATTAGAGATGCAATTTAACTCTAGAAAATAAATAGAAAAATTTAAGCATTAACAAAAATAAAATATTTAAATTTGTTATGCTGTATCTGTCATTTTGATTAAATTCTATTTGTTTTCTAGTTGATTATATCTTTAAATTAACCCTCTTCGGTTTTCATGCACATCAACCAATGTTCTGCGCATGCGCGAATTACGTGATATTGACAGTCACGTGACCCCCTCCGTAGCGTTCTGTCACAAAAGTTGATACACTTTTCTGATTTTTATATTTCTTTCCATGTGAGTTAATTTTCATGTCAAGAACAGTTCATTTGTCAGAAATGGTCAAATCTCAGCAACAGAATGGGTGGATAGGAATATCCTTTCCAAAAATAAGCATGGTGACCATTAAAACACAAATCTTCTGTCTCGGAAGAGATCTTTATTCAAGGTGGATAGAGAATGAGTGCCTCTTTTTTATCATATCTAATATGTTTAAAATCTTAAGTAAACGGCATTTAATAGGTATTTTATTGTTCAAATATTCGACTTTTTTTCAAAGTATAAATTAGAGGTCTTTGATAGCAAATTGCTTAATTAAAAATACATATCTTTTCAAATTTGTTTTCACTGGGCAAGATTACAAGTGTCATTTTTAACCATCTGCCTTCCTTCACTAAAACGATCAATCTAATCATTTATTAAATTTAAAGGAACTCATTTATCTCCATAAACTGTGTACAAAGTAGTATATGATACTGCAGAGGGGTTTCTAAGCTATGCAATAAATTGTACAGTCGTTTGTTGAACGGGTTCGACCGAGACAACCATTTTTCTTCACAAGTTACCTACATAGTGACGTCATTTTCACATTGTGACGTCACAAACAAGGAGAAAAACTTTATTCTGCATTTGCTACTTATAGACCTTGTGTATGGCTATGTGTTTACCGAATTTTATTCTAATCTGAATTGTGGTTTTGTAGATATAGAGATAGTTCGCGAACTTTTTGATCACCCCTCGTATATACTATTTCGAAGAGAGTCAGCTATATACGTATCCCATTCGACCTTTCCTCTCTCATTCGTAACAAAAATAATGCAGCAGAACAACAATAAGCTGAATATTTCAAA
Source organism: Saccostrea cuccullata (assembly GCF_032062105.1). Classification (NCBI taxonomy): domain Eukaryota; kingdom Metazoa; phylum Mollusca; class Bivalvia; order Ostreida; family Ostreidae; genus Saccostrea; species Saccostrea cuccullata. The sequence goes on along the minus strand of NW_026920524.1, from coordinate 48,891 downwards.
ACATAAGATTTGTACAGATGGGAAATTTGGCTTCTAAAATATTTGGAAAGTGCTGCTAGAATCCCGAGTTAAGCATGGTTTTACGAAAAATTTCGGTTCATATACATGTACCTGGAGCCATAAAGGTGTAGGATAAGGTTTCCCATTGTCCTTCCGGTGTGCAGTATATGGTACCTCCAGATCCTACCCACAAGGGCTTGCTCTCGGGGTCTAATAATTTTTATTTTTTTTTTTTAAATATTAACAGTAATAATAAAACAAGACATCCTTTATCAGTACTATGCATTGTTTTTTAATTAAATAATTATTATATGTGTTGTTTTATTATAAGTGTATATCAATTTTTTTTAAACTAAATATTACCGAAAATCAATTTGTTTTTTAAATTATCTTATCTATGAACACAAAGTATATATTACTTTTTTTTTTAAATGGTATTTTTATTTCATGTGTTAGAGCAATATTCCGCTACAGAATTCACAGGAATATTGTAAACTAAAGTCATATGTCCTCATGAAAAAAATCTCTGATCAGATTAAACAAGACATCCGACCAGATTAATACTTATTGGGAAACGAGATAAGATTAAAAGATAAACAGTGTACATTACACTGACTGGTCAGACAATGGACCTTAATTAGGTGTGTCCACCGTCCACGGTTTACTAACAGGAAGCTATATGTAAGTCCAAACAAATTATGTGATAAATAAAGATTAAATATTTCACTCTAACGTCAAAAGCGGCGATAGCCAAATAGATAAGGCGACTGCCATCTACTCCCATATGTGGAGATTTTTTTTTTAAATTTCATTCTTTTTCATTATTTTTACCAAATCAAGATAAGCGTGAACTCGACATTTATGTTTTGATAACAAATCACTATAAAAATATTTTTTCACCCATAAAAACAGTATTATTGACAGCGTAATGGTGGCTTAATGGTGGCTAAATGGTAGCTTAAAGGAGTTTGGACATTAAGCACCTGTAAGTGTGCCTGAATGGTAGCTTAATGGTGGTCTTAAAGCTACCATTAAGGACCCGTAAGCCACCATTAAGCTACCATTAAGCTACATTTAAGCACCCATTAAGGAATCTGAGATGGCTTAATGGTAACTTAATGGTGTTGTAAATGTTACTTAATGGTGCTTAATGGTGACATTAAAGACAACCATTAAACTATCATTAAGGACCTATAAGCCACCATAAAACCGGGCTTAAAGGGTGTTTCATATTGTATATTGTTTAACATCCCTCTCAAGAATTTTTCACTCATATAGAGACGTCAGCGTATGCCGGTGACGGGCTTCAAATTTAGACCTATACTCGGCACTGAGGATCACTGAGAAGTGAGGGTTCTTTATCGTGTCAACGCCTTCCGAGACACACGCGGGTATGTTAAGGAAGCATATGAATTATTTCTTGGGAAATTTAGACTTTTTCAAGAAAATTAATTTTAATAATTTACCAAAACCACTGACAAACGTAAACTTTTATTAACTATTGCATGAAGATAAAAGAGCGTCTAATACAATGACGTGCGCCACCACCACGGCATCACATGACTTCTATTAATAGCGAAGTGTTCCTTAATGAAAAAGCTAACAGAACAACAATACCCCGGAGTTTAATAACTTCTTTGAGTAAATTATATAGTGTAAACCAACTTTTATTCGCGTTCGAAAAATTTTCGCGAAGTTCGCGAGAACCTCGTCATCGCAAATATTTCTCGCCGCGAACCAATCCTTAAAATCTCAATGTCTATTCACAACAGATCAAAATAGGCTAATTCCTCTCGAAAATTAATCGTCGGGAACTAGTTTATTCCAGGTAAATCGCGAAATAAAGTCTTCGCAAATAAAGTTGGTTTACAGTGGTCGAAAAACATCTATTTTCCCTAAGCAGTGCTGCTAGAATCCCATTGTCCCGTCAGTAAAATAATTATTACACACATTAGCACGAAACCTTACCCTACGTTTTGTATTTTACACATATGAGCCGGGAATTTTGGTAAAACCATGCTTAACTCGGGATTCTAGCAGAACTTTCCAAGTATTTTAGAAGGTGATTTTTCCATCTGTTCAAATCTTATGTTTTGAAATATCCAGCTTATTGTTGTTCTGTGGCATTATTTTTGTCACGAATGACCGAGAAAAGGCCGACTGGGATACGTATATAGCTGACTGTCTTCGAAAGTGAATATAATTGATGAAAAAAAATAAGCATACCTGTTTATTTAACTGAACTACATATGAATTCCACATAATATTCCCGATATTTGCTTTTAAACTCCATTTTACGCGTCTTTGTACATGCCGTCGTAGCCAAATTCTCTTTACACGACATGATCAATTCCCAAGTTACTCGATGTGCAAATATGACGTCATCGTTGTTTGATTTTTATCAAATTGACAGATACAGCATAATAAAATAAAAACATCTTATTTTTGTTAATACTTAAACGTTTTAATTTATTTCTTAGAGTTAAATTACATCTCTAAATACCAATTTTACGAAAACCTGTGCTCTAGAATTTACGTCATCTCAACTACTATGACGTCATAATGTAGCACTGATTTAGTCAAGGTAGAATATTTTGAAAGCTTCCTTATCACCCCTGCGCAGAACCTACGTTTTAAATGTCATATCCGAGGACCCATGAATTTCACTTCTAGTGCCACGCGCTTGGCGAAGGAACACTCACTATCTATGTTTAAGTCATAGTTATGATGCGGCGCCACGAACGAGAATCGAATCTAGGTCACACGATGACTAGACCATTGTACTACCGTGACCGGTATGAGAAAAAGGAAAATACGCGACTGGATGAGATAAATATGTATTACGTTTCTAGACAATTGTGGTATCAATAACACATAAACACATGGCGGGTATGTTAAAGTATCATATAAATCATTTCCCGGGAAATTTAGACTGATTTAACAAAAAGTAAATTTGATCATTTACCAAAACCGACGATAAACGTGAAGTATTATTAACTAGTGTATAAAGATTAAAAAGGTGTCTAACATAAACACGTACACCATCTCCATGGCATCATGTGGATCCTAATAATAGTGAAATGTTCCATAACCAAAAAAATTAACAAAACAACAGTACCAGGCTGGAGGTTAATATTGACTTCTTTGAGTAAATAATTTAGTCAAAAACATCTATTATGCACAAAAGTACTTTTAGAATCCCACTGTCCGGTCAGAAAAATAATCATTCCGCACATTTACAATAAACGTTACCCGATGTTTTATTTTATTTTTTTTTACATAAGACCCGAGATTTTATATAAAATCATGCTAACATATAACTGACTGTCTTCAAAAGAGAATATTATCGATAAAAATAAAGTAGCATACCTGTTTAATAATCTTTAACGTCGTATGAATTTCACATAATATTCACGTTAAATGCCTTTAAACTCCTTTTAACGTATCTTTGTACATGCCGTCGTAGCCAAATTCTCTTTATATGTACACGACATAATCAATTCCCAAGTTACTAAATGTACACAAATGACTTCATCGATGGTAGAATTTTAAAAAATGACAGATACAGTATAGCAAAATAAAACATTTTATTTTTGTTGAAGTTAACATGTTTCTATTTATTTTCTATAGTTTAATTACATCTCTAAATACCGAAATCAAGAAAAATTGTGTTCTACAATTGACATCATCTCGCCAACTATGACGTCATAATTAATCACTGATTTAGTCAAGGTAGAATATTTTGAATGCTATCTTAGTACACCTGTGATTTCAAATACTTTATGTATAAATGTTATATATGAGAAAGGTTAAGGTCGAAATACCGTACTTTATTTAAAGTTTACTTATTTCGTGTGAGGTGGCAACAAACATATTTTAAAAGAGGGAATAAGATACAATATAGCGTTGCGAAATTTCACGTTAAAAAATGTGAAAATTGTCATTTCTTTAATCACTTCCTGTGATGACCGGAGTGACAATAGACGCGTTTAACGCATACTCCTTAAGCTCTATTACCCATTTAGGGTTCTCCATGAGCTTTTTTTACTGTTTTGCTCTCGACTCAGTAAAATTTTCTCCGACACAGTAGCAATTCAAATTTCAGGCATGCGACACTGTAAAAATTTTGCCGACACAGTAAGAGTTGTGATAATAAGAAAATCTAAATACACAAATTCTGTCTAACTGAAACTTTAAGCAAACAATTTTACCGTCTTTCGTTTCAAAAAGTCATAACACTTAATTACTAGGGCTTCACCTTGAGTAATCAATCAATTGTCTCCTAGACCCTCGCCGGATTTTAAGCATGACGAAACAAAGACAAATAATTTGTTTTCACAATCCAATGTACCGGTTATTTGGTAGTTGCAAAAATTAAATACATTGTATTATTTATGAAAAATATTTAAATATGTCTTTCCTATAGCGCCACGGCTCTAGAATTAGGCAAGCACTGTAAGTCAAGCTTAACATCGTACCGAAGTCAGGTAATTGATGTAAATAAATTGCCAAAAATTTTGAAAATTCAGCATGTTCAAGGCACTCTTTAAAATATTTTACTGTTCTGAAGTTTCTTTTTTGTAATGCGGTAACTCGATCAAGAAACCTGATAAATAAACATGGCAAATCTACTTTCAAAAATGTTAAGTAGTTCGACTATCGGTCAGAATTTCCTCTTCTTTTCAGTACGTTTTTCCCTTTTATCAGTATGTACGACCATACCATTTGTGTAACGAATTCGCGAATTTTAAATCTGTGTGTGTTTGTAATCTTTTGTTATTATAATGAATTGTGATTCAGTTACGAACTTGTTCGCGAAAAACCGCGAAATATTATTGTTTCGCGTAAACTCTGCAGCACAGTAAAATCTCAAGTGATGGAGAATCCTGACTCATTTGAGTGTAGCGCTTAATCACTTACCAATTCTTAGATATGGCTCGAAAACTTCTTATTTTGAGGTCAGGAATACACGCACAAAAATGATTTTTTTTTCAAAGATATTCATTAAACTCTAGATATTTGCAGTCATATCAACAATGGTATATCTTAAGTCTTTAAATACATTATCCAAAAGTGATTTTTTTTTTAGAAAGTTAAACATCGAAATAACATAGTTAATCACTATGAAACGGAACTTTCCGGTGGAATCTAACATATTTCAAAACAGCGAAATAGATACTATAAAGTGATACAAGTTTTAATTTTAGAAAGAAAAGGGAAATGTATTTGATTTATTTGAAAACTTCATGTGACGACCGGAAGTACAGGCTGATGAGTTGATCCCCTTATGTTTTGCCTCCTCTTTAGGGTCTATTACTCATGTAAGTTTACTCTCTTCAGTAATTTCTTATATCGCTAAGATTACTTCTCATTCTTTGTACATGCAGGAAAACACGACAGGGAGTTAACTTTACATAGATATTTGAAGTTTCTCTAGACTTTGCAATTTAAATGTCAATGACGTTTCATTAACCATTTCAAATATATATTTATCCATAAGTGATATTTATGAGAAAGGTACACATCGAAATAAAGTAGTTCCTTTATAACCGTAAGTTGTCTGTTTTGTTCCCGGTGGAACTGACATATTTCAAAACAAGTAATGAGATGCAAATTAAAAAAGAGTCATGAACAAAAATGATTTGATTTACTTTATCTCTCCGTCTGACGATCGGAAGTGACGACTGACGCGTTTACCCCTATATGTTTTTCCTAACTATTCAATATCTTTCACTCATTTAAATTAAGGGAATCAATTTTGTTACCGTTTCCGAGGTCTTGCTCAGATAACTTTTCATTTCGAAGAGAGGAAAACAGACGACTAAAAGTGAATTTGATGAAGGTATTTGACGTAGATCTAGATATTTGCAGTCTAAAATAAGGCATATAAAAATAGTTTTAAATACTTAATCTATAAAGGATACTTATGGAAAAGTTAAATACCCAAATAATGTAGTTATGTAGTCATGTTTTCTCATATAACCAACCAAATTTAAAATATAAAAGAAAACATACAGTATACTATAGAAAACATTATGTGTCCTCTCAATGAAAATGCCTGATCCCCCGTTTTTTATACCCCCTTGAAAAGAATTAAAACTATATTTCTGCTTGAAAAGCGGGAGGGTACATAGTAATCGGTATTTCTATCCGTCCGTCTGTCCGTCCGTCTGTTACGCTTTGGGGTACCCATCTCTTATCCGCAACTCCTCCCATACCACTGAAGGAAATTAATGAAACTTTCACAGAATTTTTATTATATATTGCCATTGTGCACCTCCTATTTTACTTTTTGATCTGACATATACTTTGGATTTTCCAGAGCAAAACATGGACACTGCCATTTTATTCATATGGGAGGCGGGGGATATCATATAGTGAGCTCACTGCTCACAGTATCTCTAGTTCTTTTTCCTTTTCTGCTTGTCAAGGAATTTTTGGTTGTTGATAGTACTCAACTGAAAATATAAGGCTGTGTCCCCTAAATGAAATCGCTTCCTTCGGGCCCGCAACTTTTGGCTTGACCCCCCCCCCCCCCCCCCCCCCCCCCCCCGACCCATCCACACATAAAACACCAATTGCGGTTGTAAGCTGAATCGCTTTTGATTGTTAATAATAAAAGGGTCTATGAGTTTAAAGATGGTTTTTTATAGGACGTACATATTTCATTTGGTGATATTTTATTTGGCGATGTTACCTAAATCATTAAAGTCTCTCCTTTTGATAATTATCTACCCCCACCCCCCAATAAATCATAAGTAAGAGAAATTTCATGTTCAAATGATAGTTCATTAAGCATATTTACGTATTATATACTGCCCATTTCTTTCTCGTTTTGAAATCTTATCATCTGCTTAAACATGCACTTGGCTCATACAATAATGTTACGAATACAAAATAATGCGTATACCAATTCAGGCGTACATTATCACAAAGAAAATGGATAACCTGTATAATGAGCTGGGGATGATTGTTTTCTTTAAAACAAATAAAAATAAAGTAGACTAGTTTGTAGACTAAATTAAATAAACAAAACAAAATTCATAAAAGTGAACAAAAAAATTAAACTGCAGGACAGGCGCTAGACACTCCGGCGATGTATCTTTCTTTGTATTGTATCAACAATATTAGGCAAAGGTATTTTAGAAAGGTACAATACACAACAGATATATATCAGCGTTAAAAACTACATATAATATAAAAGACTGCCTTGATCGAAACATCATTTATTCTCAATTACATAAAAAAATATTCAAATACTCCAACAAACTTTGATACATATTTCACTTTTTACTGCATACTGCTGAAGATATTTTTTGCTTGCTTGTCTGTACGCGGTAAGTTTTTTTATTACGTCAATACCTATTGTGACGTCAGCAAACCTGCGATCTACCTTAAATTTGAATTAATCATAAACAATAGATAATAAATTCATTAAGTATTTCCTTAAATTATTCAATATTAATTTAATTTTTATATTCTATGTACAGCTAATTAAAAGACTAGTATGTGAAAAAAAACAGTTGTTAAAACTCTTTATTGATTGTTTGTGTAATTTTATTCCAATGCTGTTAATTATATAGCAGGATAGGCAATAAAACGCTTATTCAATGACTACTCGGTGAAACAGTTAAACATTTGTCCCTCGTTAGTGGGAAAGACCCGGGAAACTGGTGCCTCTGGGCCTCGGGCAACAGTTTCCCAGGTCTTCCCCACTACCGAGAGACACAAGTTTGACTGTTTTTCTCGTACTCATTAAATAAGTGTTTACTATTGCATAAAGATAATAGAATGTCCAACGGAAAGACTTGCACCACCACCACGGCATCACGTGATTTCTGTTTATAGTAAAATGTTCCTTAATAAAATTATTAACAGAACAACGATACTTCCAAGTTTAATTAATTCTTTGAGTAAATAATGAAGTCAAAAACATCTAATTTGCCTAAAAAGTGCTGCTAGATTCCCACTGTCCTGTCAGTAAAATAATTATTCCACACACTCGGACGTAACCTTACCCGATGTTTTGAGTTTTATTCAGTGTACAGAAAATCAATTTTTGAAATAACAATCATGAAAGACCGAATAAATATTTACAGATACTTACCGCTGCATTATATAAAAAAAAATAACGAATTGATTCAAATTATTCATGATGTAAAAGTCAGTCTTTGAAAACTAACATCTGTATACCAGTAGTCCCCACCCAAAAAAAGAGATTTTTTTCATGAGGACATATCACTTTAGTTAACTATATTCCTAAGAAGTCTGTAGCGGAATGTTGCTTTAACACATGAAATAAAAATACATTTTTTCAAAGTAATTATATACTTTGTGTTCATGGATAAGATAATTTAAAAAAACAAATTGATTTTCGGTAATGAAAAATTAAGATGTTTCTCAGGGGCTTGCTCCCGGCATGAAATAATTATTTATTTTTTTAAAAAAATTAATATACACAAATAATTTAACAACACATATAAAAATTATTTATTTAAAAAAAAACAATGCACGGCACTGATAAAGGATGTCTTGTTTTATTATTACTGTAAATGAATTTTAATTATAAAAATTTTTAAACCCCGGGAGCAAGCCCCTGTGGCTATTAGCTAACTTTGTTTTCAGTGCCCGAGTTTATGCATGCTAACAAAATTGTTTTGTAGAAATTACGGTCCAGTCAAAATGATGTGTTGGAATAGATTTTGTGTAAAAGATATTGAAATAACTTAAAAGTTAAGTCAACGATTCGATATAAGATGCGTAAAAGTTTAATGAGGTTTGACAATTAAGTCACCATTAAGCTCAGCTTAAAAGTGGCTTAATGGTAGCTTAATGAAGTTTGTACATAAAGCACCTGTAAGTTGCAGCTTAATGGTGGCTAAATGGTGGCTTAAAGGAATTAACTTCTTTAAGCCACCATTAAGTCACAATTAAGCTACCATTAAGCGATTGCTTAAAGGTGGTCTTTTATCTTGTGATATCCAATCAATCAATCCTTTTTCATAATAAGAATTCTTAGAATTTTTTCACGTTCTCAGCTCTGTGATGGACCGATATGAAAAAAATGATCTTAGCGCCGCTTTAATATGTATACTTCCATTAAAAGTCCAATGAAGTAACCGTATACATGTAGCTGTAGAAAATGTAATATAACTATAAGAAATAAATAGGGCTGAGCCGTACAAAGTAATAATGCAGCACAGTTAAGGTTACAAAAAGGGGGCGAAGTCTAATTTGTACGGGAAAACTTAAGTATGACATCATACAAAATAAACGTCATACAACAGTTCTTTAAAATGCCATAAAATGAGGTGATATGCTAATCTAATCTGTAAAAAATCATCAAACTACATCGTCGCCCGCGTGGCGCAGCGGTTAGAGCGTCTGCTCTAGAGTCGCGAAGTAAGGAGTCAATCCTTACGTCGCGGGTTCGAATCCCACTGTGGGTCGTGGAGACCGGTCCTACGGATGAGACCGTATAAAATGAGGCCCCGTGTCACAGTAGGTGCTGGCACGAAAAAGATCCCTCACTTCTCAAAGGCCCTGAGTGCCGAGCATAGGACAAAATTTGTAGCCCTGCATCGGCAAGTGGTGGCGTCTCCATATGAGTGAAATATTCTCGAAAGGGACGTTAAACAACATACAATCAATCAATCAAACTACACTCAAACTTACTACACCATGCTGTTTTGTCGATAGTTAAATCCCACATGGCAAGTCATAAACAATTCACTGATCGCAATGCACTTGTCAATGTGACGTAGTTTGAAGACTCTGAAATGCATATCAATCTAATATTTTCTCAACGAAAAATATATTCTAAAATTATATAAAATATTATTTACAGACATTATATACGCCATAAACTAATATTCAATGTCTTCTTTACGATTTTATTAAATGTATTTCCTGTATATTACGTATTTAATAGGGTCTGTAAGTCTCGTTAACTTGCACTTTCGTTTTCTAACTTCCGGGTACCTCAGCGTTCTTGGAGACACTGGATTACCGCATCAAATTTAGCTTTAAGCCTCGTGGGGGACTAGTAGAGCCTGTCATGTCGTTTGTTTCCCTATTATTGAAAAGAAGAGGAGAAAATGAATTGATTGATACAGGTAAACAGCGTTTAATTGCTTTATTGTTTTATTAAATGAAGTACATACAAGCCATTCAGAATGGGTTAAGATTAGCAGTGTGGTTGGGGAACATTTAAAAGCAGAAAAGAAAATATATATAATTTTAAAGCTGAAATAGTGTGTTTCCATAAATTTATTTCATTTATTAAGCTCACGGGGCAGGTATATAGAATGAATTAGATCATCATGATCATTGAAAATGATTGTCAAAAAGGAAATACATGTACTCGATCACAGGAATACAAGTTTGATTAGTACGTAGATTAAACATAATCCTGATAGGAATAATGTCTTTTTAATTCATTAATAATATCATACTTGAATAATTACCGTAGAAGTAAAATAGATCAGCTTAATTGTTATGTACTCTATCCAGAATAAAACTGTAAAAAAAAAATACTTCTTTCATGTACACAGGGATGTATTAACTACATATTCAATTTCAATATAGCCTCTATAGCCTTATGAATCCCTTCCCAAATACTCTTACAATTATGAGACATTTTTTTTTTCTTAAAATAGGAATTAGAAGTAGGAATTTTTTCTAATGAAGGCATTGTCATAGCTAGAACAATCTCCCAAAGGGCCCTTACTGGGTCCATACGACATTCAACAATAAACTATTTTATCTACAATTGTCATTATATTTTACAGGGATCAAGCTGATACTGAAAAAGGGACAATGCTTCGACTGAATGTGTCATCCATGTACCGGTATAGATCTTTTAATGTGGCATACATACTGTAAATGTGTTACATTTGGCGTGTACGATACGAGGGGTGATCAAAAAGTTCGCAAACTAATTGAATAACTTCCATACAAGAAACAATATTTGTTTTTAATTGATTATATTTTAAACTAATTCTCCCCGATTTTAATGCACATCAACCACCGTTCTGTGCATGTGCGAATCACGTGATATTGGCGGTCACGTGACCCACTCCGTAGCGTTCTGTCACAAAAATTGAAAGACTTTTCCGAGTTTTGTATTTCTCTCCATGCGAGTTAATTTTTATGACAAGAACAGTTCATTTGTCAGAAAGGGTCAAATCTCGGCAACAGAATGGGTGGATAATAATATCCTTTCCAAAAATAAGCATGGCGATCATTTCAACACAAATCTTCTGTCTCAGGAGAGACCTTTATTCAAGGTGGATAGAGAATGGGTGCATCCTTTTTATCATATATAATATGTTTAAAATCTAAAGTAAACGATGTCTTAGGTATTTATGCTTATATCATTATTCAATTATTTAACTATTTTTGAAAGTGCTAATTGGAGGTCTTTGATAGCAAATTGCTTAATGAAAAATACATATCTTTTCAAACTTGCTTTCACTGGGTAAGATTACAAGTATCATTTTTAACCATCAGCCTTCCTTCACTAAAACGATAAATCCAATCATTAATTGAATTTATAGGAACTCATTTATCTCAATAAACTGTGTACAAATTATTATATGATTCTGTAGAGGGATTTCTAAGATATACAATAAATTGTACAGTCGTTTGTTGAACAAGTTCGACTGGGACAACCATTTTTCGTCACAAGTGACCTAAATAGTGACGTCATTTTCACATTGTGACGTCACAAACGAGAAGAAAAACTTTATTCAGCATATGCTATTTATAGAAATTGTGTATGACTATGTGTGTACCGAATTTCATTCTAATCTGAATTGTGGTTTTGTAGATATAGAGATAGTTTGCGAAATTTTTTATCACCCCTCGTATTTGGCGGAAATTCAATTTTCAAGAATTTAGCGTAGATTTGATTTAACACAATCTGAGTGTGCTAGTTAAAGAAGTTAATATACATTTAGTGATGTACTTGAATTAGCAGATTCTGTTTTTCGCTAAAATCACTAAATAGAATACACTGCTAAATATAACATATTTACAGTATGTATTGTATATCTCATAATTTTTATACTCATGAAGAGTGTGACAACTTCCAAGTAGCTAATGATGGAATTCATACTTTCTTATTAAATCATCAAAGTTGATTGGTAAAAACATTTGTTAACAAGTACTATTCCCCTTCTGTGTTCCTAACATTACATCTCAACGATTGAAAATGCACGTTGATAGGTACATGTTAGTTCTCCATAAAATGGCTAACTGAGCAGAGTGTTTGCACATTTGTTTCAACAAATAACATTTTCTTAAACATCCTTCAAGACAAATATGGCATGTTTTACAGTTTATTTTAATACACTATATATAAACTTAAGAACAAATTTAAGGAAGTTAACTTTGTATATTTGGTAGTTACTTGTGTTATTAATTCTATATATATATATATCTGTACCAGGAATTTTGTCCGTTCAACCACCACGTGGGTTTCATCTTCAAAGGGCCACTAGCGAAATCCGATGCAAAACATAAGGCAGGATGGATCGGCATGTGGATTGGACAAGAAGGAAGGGAAGTGTACAAGACTTTTGTGTTTGAAAATGACGATGAAGACGACCCAAAAAAAATTCTGGAGAAATTAGAAAATTATGTTCGCCCCAAGAAAAACAAGCGAATGACAAGATTCAGACTTCACCAAAGAACACAAAAAGAGGCCGAAACTTTTGATAACTTTGTTAAGGATCTCAAAATCTTAGCTATGGATTGTGATTACGCTGATAATAATGATGTTTTGATTGACTTAATCATTAGTGGCGTCAGGCATAAGAAAGTGCAAGAGAGACTGTTAGAACAAGGTCAGGATATCACACTCAAGAAAGCTATAGAAATTGGACAACAGTTTGAACTGTCACAAGCACAAGTCAAATTAATGAGAGGAGAGGAAGTGTTGAAAATTGACTCTCATTCACAAAAGAAACACACAACCAAATTCAATGTGTCGCGCAACAAAACTGTTAAAACTGGAAAACCCAAAGCCTATAAACCAAGTGACAACCCAAATTGCTCAAGTTGCGGTTTGGAACATTAACGTGGAAAATGCCCAGCACTAGGAACCATATGCAGCTACTGTAAACAACGAAACCACTGGAAGAAAGTGTGTCGGCGGCGGCTGAAACAGATCAAAGTCAGCACGGTACAGCGAGATACAAAGTCAGAGGAAGAGGAACTACTTACCATTAGTATGTGTACTTCCGTCAAGGCCGGTCAGGATGACAACTGGGACGTTCGTCTTGGTATCAAAGGTCAGCAGATTCGCTGCAGGATAGACACAGGAGCACGGACTAATATACTTACATCTGCTCAAATTAGAAACTTGGGAGGATGCACACTAGAGAGTTCCAACAAGACTCTTAAGTCATTCAGCAACCATAAGATCAAACCAATAGGATCAGTAACTCTTCCAGTTGTTTACCGTGATCATAAAACTAACGTTCACTTTGAAGTGGTCGACTTGGATCAAGAGAATATCATTAGTGGTGATACTGCAGTTACTCTTGGGTTGATATACAAAACCGACCCCCATCTGCAGACTCCGATATCAGCTGTGACTACAGAAAGTGCACAAAGTGAACTATCCAGAGACTATCCAGAACTCGTAGAAACTACAGGAACACTACCCGGAGAATACCATCTCAGTATAGATGAATCTGTACCTGCAGTTATTCATCCCGTAAGGAAACTCCCAGCAGCAATAAAGCCCAGGGCAGTTGACAAGCTGAGAGAGATGGAAGCTAATGGATACATCACGAGAGTGGACAGGCCAACAGAGTGGGTCAGCTCAATGGTAGTGAGTGTAAAGGGAGAAAAGATACGCATCTGCATAGATCCAAGGGATTTAAATAGCGCCATAAAACGTGAGCATCACCTTATGAAAACTATTGACGATGTCATATCAGACATACCGAAAGCCAAGATTTTCTCAGTATTGGATGCTAAATCTGGATTTTTGCAGATTCAGCTCGATGAGAAGTCATCGTACCTGACAACATTTAACACACCGATAGGAAGATATCGTTGGCTCCGACTACTTTTCGGCATAAAATCAGCACCAGAAATCTATCAGAAGATCATGGACAACATGATATCCGGAATCAAAGGTGCGTCTGCAATCATAGATGACATCCTCATCGCAGGTGAAACACTCGAAGAACATGATGCCATACTTAGAAAAGTTGTGGAACGGGCAACAGACTACAATCTGAAATTGAACTTTGAAAAATGCAAAATTAGTAAGTCTAGTGTGCCATACATGGGCCATATAGTGTCGGACCAGGGACTCAGACCAGACCCAGACAAAATCAAGGCTACACTTAACATGCCAGCTCCACATGACAAGGAAGGTGTCCGCAGGTTCCTTGGACTCATACAGTACTTGTCGAAATTCATTCCAAACTTGAGTGATTTGGACGCTCCACTAAGAATCCTTCTCAAGTCTGATGTGGAATTTCAATGGAATCATGAACAGGATGAAAGTTTCCAGAAACTTAAGGGCGTGTGTACCGAGCCACCAGTATTAGCTCTATTTGACGTGAATAAACCGGTCGAGATCGAGTGCGATTCAAGTAAAGATGGTCTTGGAGCAGTCTTGATACAGGAAGGCCGTGCAGTAGCTTATGGTTCTTACAGAAACAGAGAAACGGTATGCACAAATTGAGAAGGAAATGCAAGCTATAGTGTACAGTTGTCAGAAATTTCACAACTACATTTTTAGCAAGGAGGTCACAGTGTACAGTGGTCATAAGCCGTTAGAGACTTTGTTCAACAAACCCTTACTGTCAGCTCCTATGAGGATTCAAAAGATGATGATAAAACTACAGTGGTACGACATCAATGTCAAATACAGGAACGGAACTATGATGTACATTTCAGACACGCTATCACGGGCCTACCTAGAGGAAAGCGGTGCAGAGGACACATAGAAAGCGGACATGATCTGTATGTTATCCATAACACCCGAGAAATACTCCGAAATCCAGAGATCAACCAGAAGTGAACTTGAAACTCTCATGAGCACCATTCAAACAGGATGGCCTGACACAAAGAACGAATCTCCCTTTGAGGTCAGACAGTACTTCGACTCGAGGGATCAGTTATCCGTTCTTGACAGCATTGTGTACAAGGGAAGTCTAATAGTCATCCCACCCAGCTTGCGGAAAGAGATGCTTAACCTTATACACAAGTCTTACCTTGGGATAGTCAAGTCAAAGAGTCGCGCCAGAGAGGTCATGTATTGGCCAGCCATGAATGCTGGCATAGAACAGGCCATAAGCAACTGTCCATCTTGTGGGGAGTATCAGAAACAGCAAAACAGAGAGCCTCTAATGCCAACACCAACTCCAGATCTACCATACACACATGTTGGAACTGATGTATTTGAATTCAGAGGCAAGAAATATCTGATTCTGGTGGACTACTACTCAAAATACATTGATGCCGTAGAACTCAGATCAGAGACAACTACAGCCATAATAGAAGCCTTGAAAACAGTTTTCGCATGCCATGGACTTCCAGGAAAACTCAGGTCTGACAATGGACCACAATTCAGCTCAGCTACCTTCAAAACCTTTTGCGCAGAGCTTGGAATTGAACACGAAAGAAGCAGCCCTCATTTTCAAAGCTCAAATGGCGAGGCTGAGAGAGCAGTACAAACTATAAAGAACCTATGGACAAAATGTGACGACAAGCAACTTGCTCTGCTAGATTACAGAACAACTCCACTAGAAAACATTAATCTGTCACCAGCTCAACTGTTAATGGACGCAGACCTAGGAACACGCTTCCAGCATCACAAGATCTTTTTAAACCAGCAACACACGACCTAAGAAAAGTACAGCAACACCTTAATGTCCAGAAAGTCAAGCAGAAATTTTACTATGACAGGAGAAGAAATGTGAAGGAGTTATCACCCCTAAACAATGGAAAAACAGTCAGAATGGAAACGCCTGGTTCAAAGTCCTTATTCCCAGGAATTGTCGCAGAGAAAACGGACAAACCAAGATCTTATGTAGTGAAAAGCAAAGGAAGACTTTATCGCAGAAATCGGGTTCACCTCCACAAATCAAGCGAACACCCTCAGGACGAACCGGTCGAGCAGGACATTCCCATGGAAGACAGCAGTCCCAGTGAGCCTACCATAGAAAATGCTGCTACACCTCAAGTCAGCGACAAACCCGCCAATCACAAAAACGCACTCCAAACCAGATCGGGACGACTCGTTAAACCTCCTGAGAAACTCAACTTGTGAAGTGCTTGTAAATAATTCTGTTACTAACTTTTGATTTAAGTTGCATCTAGTCAGCAGTTTGCACTGTGCTGAGGGGCATAATAAACCCCGTGCAGCTGCCAGAACAAAAGTTCTGCTATGTTTGTTAGTGTTCTTATTTGATTTGTTTATATTGAGTGTTTGAAACAAAATCAAAACTTTTGCCATGAACTATTGAACGCCTTACACATTTAAAACAGTATCTGTATGTTAAATGAAAAAAAAAATCTGTCTTTAATTTTAGTGAGGGGATGTAATGTACTTTAGTATGTTTATGTACGACTTATCTATAATGGAAGTTGGGGTTGTCTGCCCTTGCTATCTCTGTAAAATTTACCCGCCATGTCAGATGTCTGAATGCTCCACTGTACTGTCAGTGTTTAATAAAGTATTCTGTTTCATACACCAAACCGGTGTCCGTTGATATTATATTACAGATTGGTCTCTGATGTAGTAATATAGAGCCATGTCATGTTTTAAATTCCATCTTCCCACTGTCACAAAGTGCTGAAATAAAATGATTTTGATTTAAATGTATATTCATTTTTTTATAATATGTAACAAAACGTTTTACAGAAATTAAAATTCTATACAATTGGAAATTTTATCAAGACGTAAATTGAGCGATGTCCTTAAAATTGTGTATTTTCTATTTAGCAAGAAGTAATTGTATCGATTTTTAAAACCTCTTAACTTTATAAAATTTGCATATAATTTTAATTAACACAATTATTTCAACTGAAATACATTTAATTTTCAATGATATTCAATTTTAGCAATCTCAAAACCCTAGCTGATAATGCCTCGCTAAAAATTCTGCCTATATGGTATTAAAACTACCAATTAAATAAGTATCTTAAATGTAAATCTTTTGAAGGTTTTGCTTTGTCAGATTCTTTCCTGATAAGGTTACTTACCTTTAATAATGTCATGACAGGTGAGGCACATGGCTGGACTTCATCCTGGATAAATTCTTGATCAAATCAGTGATGTCCCAAGATTTCCAGATAAGCTGACAAAAACCTGTAATTTAGCAAACTTAAATTCAGTAACATGTCATTTGAATTATTGCACAGTTGTATAAATTACTTATAATTTAGGTGTAATGAGTTATAAATCTGGTAAATATCAATTTATCGTGTATTTGATACAAATCTTTATTGAGAAAATTTAATGAAAAATCTTATCAATAATTTTACAAGAAAATCAGAATAAAAATTGTTCCTTTTATGCCATTTAAAATTTTTGATTTAAAAATATTTGAGTTTTTTTCATATCTAGGGTGCCCATACTAAATCAAACAATAACAAAATGATATGTTTTATGTACTCAGACCGATCCGTTAAAATCGGTCATACCAGTAGCAATGATTTTTTCACCACTTCAATTTTTTCCCCTTATTTTCATAGACGTTTTAAAGATAAGGTATATTTTTTAAAACATGTTTTTCGATCTATACATAAATAGTCTATCTAGCTAGTAATGAAAATATCAACAGATTTCCGAGTCTGTGATTCTTAATATGACAGTTATCAATGTTTTTCAATACTGCAAGGCTAAAAAAAAACTACCTACTAACCTGGATACAAACACATTTAATGATGGCCAATGTTGACAAGTAAATAAGTCATTTTGTAAAAACAAAGATATATGTATATACATATATAATATTATTATACACGTAATCTTTAGACAAGGACCATTTTAATAGTGAGGTGATCATTACGTTGCAAATTTTGAATCCCACTGTGGGACGTAGAGACTGGTCCTTCACATGAGACCATATATTGATATAAACCGAGTTTCTGTGTCACAGTAGGTGCTGGCATGAGAAAGATCCCTTTAATGGCCCTGAGTGCCGAGTATAAGACAAAATTTGCACCTCTCCACCGGGAAATTGGGGTCTCTCCATGTAAGTGAAAAATTCTTGAGAGGGAAGTTAAACAACAATCAATCAATTAATAGTGAAGTGAGAGGACAGTATATAGATGAATCATGGGTAAATGTCTAAGACCTGGGGTGGGTGAGGGTAAAGCATTACTGGTCATCTACGACCTTCTTGTAATTTTTTTGATCTGCAATGTCTTATGAGAATTTATTCTGTTGCATCAATTTCATACCTGTATTTGATTTGCATTTGTAAGGAGTCTGGTCATTCAAAGTCGGTTTAATTTAGTCTCATGTGCTGCTGATCATGACTTTGGATCTTTCAGCAACCGCATCTTTTATCTGTGTTACTGCCTGGTTCTCTTGTACTTCTGATGGTCTAAAGTTAGAAATATGGTCATGTTATTGAAGTGATTTGAATTTTGTTAAATGTTGAATGCAGTGAGATAGCAAAGTATATAAACGTCTTATCTTTGGGAAATAGATCTAAATTGCTGCAAACATTAAAAGCTAAAAAAAAATTGATCCACTGACACACAACAGGTAAAACTTGATATTAAAAAAATTAGGGATGTCAATGAATATTCGAATATTCGAATATTCATTCGATGAGTTGATATTCGAATATAGATTTATGATTCGAATATTCGGATTTTAAGTATACAAGCATCAAAAAGAAAAAAATCTGGCAAAAACTGAAGTTTTATCAGAAATTGAATCAAATTCTTATTGTTGACCAAAAATGAGATTTTATTTAACACAAAATTAAAAGACACACCTCTTGGATTACCTTAAAGGTGTGAAGAGTGTATCTATTAAAATGATAAAAATTATCCATTTGATCATTTAATTAGAGGTATAATAGTATCCAGTACTTCGATTTAATTTGTATTATTAAAAGGACACATTTTTTAAGAAACACACATGGATCCCTTGTTTATGTATACATCATTTAAGATCATTATCAGGAAATTAATTAGCCTCGTAATTGCTTTTAATGTTTCTCCATTAGATAATTGTTCTGTGTGGTATAAATCTGTAGGGGTATCAGTGTACACTTTGGTAAGATGATTAATTAATCTGGAACTTATTATTAAAAGAATCTTTTAAATTTTCGGGGAAATTTTTTTTATTATATTTTGGATGTAAACTCTTCATATATTCTGTAAAATATTTAAAGAATATACATTTAATTATAGTGCATTTACAAAACTCTACATGCAATTTTATTCCAAAATAATGACATAAAACGTATATTGCTTGACAAAAGAGTGAAAATGTATACATATTATAATGAAAGATGTGTTTATTTTATCGAATATTCGAATATATTCGAATACTACTATCGAATATTCGAATATCAATTATTGACAATTTTGACATCACTAAAAAAAATATTTACCGAAACAAAAGTGATGCAGCCACAGTATGATGTTTGTACCCCTCAGACACTGACAAAACTCCTCCTCTATAATCAGCCAATAATAACGTTATCGTCCTCGGATTCAGGAAAAATTTGTCAACAATTTAATTTAAAAGATGATTGGGAAAGTATTCCATTCGGGTATGAAATAAAACACTGCTTTTTCGCTCAAATTAAACACGAAACAGATGATATTCTCTGGCTTGTTTACCTGTACTTTGATCGAAAAATTCCTCGTGGACACTCGCACCAAAGCTTTTATGACACGCAATTCATCCATCGTAAGTCGGAGAACCCTTTTGCCTTGTAAAACTATTTAACTTTTCATCGAAAGAAGCTTTGTATAAACCAGAAACATGCTTAACTCAATACACAGCTCCATGTGTGAGGTACCCAGAAGTGAAAATTATCGTAGAATCTCGCGAGTCAAGTGACGAGACTTACAGACCCTATTGACACTGCCGTATATTTCTTTGCACATAAGAGGGTGATGCGGGGTTCTTAATAAATCGATCTAGTGCAAGGACATACACTCTTTGTATCATAGTAAGCTTTTACAATTCAACTCTAGAACTATTTAGATATCTGATAAGTGCTGCGATCCTGTTGAAATTTTAAAATTAATTTAATTATATTAATATGTCATGCCGTTGACCAGCAAAAAAATACCACATTAATTAGGTCATACAAATTTAATTTTTACAATGAAATTGCAGAATTTAAATAGGATCGCAGCACTTTTCAGAAACGACAATGCGTGTTGAAAATATCTATAAGCTAAACTTGGAATTTTAACTTAGCTACATGTATGCCCTTGCACTAGTGAAATTTATAGGTAGCATCAATACTGCACGTAAATGTGCTAAAATCACGTGACTGTCGCATCACGTGACGAATCTAAACATAAAATCTAATCGTCACGATATGTAGTTATTAATCATAATTATAACTAGGGCTAATTGTAACGGGAACCGTTACAGATGTTCCCCAAACGCTCCCAAACTCCCTTTTGGTGCCATATTCCCTATAAGCCTTATTATATAAGACAACATCTGTGCATTTTTGACTTTAACAACGTTTTCCCAAAAGGATACCAATTATATTCAAATTTTAACATTGCACGCGTACCCATGTGAATGCACGTGCATAATGATCATATAATTTGTCTACACTTTCTATATATTTAAATATACTTTATATTAAAGCATTTAGTCCAAAAGTATTAAAGATCACTCATTCAAGTGTACTTTTAATTTCACTCGTTCCAAATGCACGCACGTGCGTGCACGTGCAAGATGACTATACCTTCTTGTTAGAGGCCCATATATCTATCTATGTTCTAAATCCCATCCTGTTTGGTTGAAAGCCAAGGGAATTATAGCCATTTCAAGTTTCAGCCAATCAGATTGCAGCACACGTGCATCCACGTGATTTCAAGAATTTTTTTCTAAATCATATTGTAGAATATCCTAATGCATGACTATGTTTTAAATTTCAAAGCATTTCATCAAAAATCAAAGGAGATATAGCCATTTAAAGTTTCAGCCAATCAGATTGCAGCACACGTGCATGCGCGTGATTTCTTGAAAATTTTTATATATCATATTGCAGGATGTCCTAATGCATGACTATGTTTTAAATTTCAAAGCATTTCGTCAAAAAAACAAAGGAGATATAGCCATTTAAAGTTTCAGCCAATCAGATTGCAGCGCACGTGCATGCGCGTGATTTCATGAATTTTTTTCCATATCATATTGTAGGATATCCTAATACATGACAATGTTAAAAATTTCAAAGCATTTCGTCGGAAAACAAAAGAGATATTGAGATTTTTGTTTCAGCCAATCAGAGCAACGCGCACGTGCATGCACGTGAGTTTGTGCTAATTTGACAGTGTCATATTATTAACACTATTAATATATCCTTATGTAATGAGTTTCAAAGCATTTCATCAAAAAATGTAAAAGTTATAGCTATATTAAGTATATCAGTCAATTCACTCATTTCACGCGCACGCACGTGCAGGCGTATGCGCGAAAAATGACCTTCGTTCCGCACACCTACACTACACACCTATTAACCCTTAAAAGGTTTTAGCTCAGTTGGGTGAACAGTTTCTGAGAACACTCGCGGAACAAAAAGTACCGGAGAACAAATAAGAAAAAAAATAATAATAATAAGAAACAGAGTAAAAACAATATGTTCCCAAACTCCGTTTGGGGAGCATAATAATTATCCGATATAAATAAAACGCTACAGTGTAAGAATAATCGTCATCCCGATAATGAAATTCAGTTCATTTTTGATTACGCAATATTGTCGATATTTCAATTGCGCACCTTAACTGTACTGCGAATTATATGTACATGTATCGCTTGTATCAGATATTTGTCACTAAACTAGTATTAAAATAGAATTATAAAGCTGAATGTAGGAAATGAGTATAAGGGCATACGCATATTTTTAAAAAAAATTATACACTTTACTCTTAAAGTGCTGGGAGCTAGTAGGTTGTGTTTGGGGAGTTCTGAAAATTTTGCCGAAATGCGTACTAAAGAGCTCTATAAATTTCAACTTCGCTAAATTCTGTAATAAATAAAAATAATTTTAGGCAGACCAGGATCAGCTCCCAGCACTTTTCAAAATATAAACTACAATTATATGAACAATAAATATTCCATATTTCAACTTAAACAAAAAGTCTATGTCCCTTGCACTTTTGATGAAATCACGAATGCGTTTATCGTTGTAGCCTCATTCTTTACGTTCCTTTTCTCCATCCAGCGCCAATGCTTCTAGATCAATTCATATTCTTTATACATTGTAATCAATACATTATTTTGCTTTTACTTTTAATGATTCGGTTAAAAATTTGCGATGTCTTCATATTCGTTTAAGCAAATTAATTGTTAATCCAGTGAATCACGTCCTCTGGATCACGCTTCCTCATGTCAAGACTGGTGACGTCATATTTGACGAAAGACTTACTTCTATCACTCGACAGTATTGTTATTAATCATTAACGACTGTCATGATAATGCGTAAATAACAAATTGATTTATTTATTTTATCGATTATTTATAAAATCTTTTAAAAACTCTGTCCTTCCTTTACATATTTAATTATTTTATTTTTAGTTCATTAAAGCAATTTATTTAATATTTTTACATTATATATTTTAATTCTCCAGGTGGCATGAAACATGTACATTTACGTATTGTTTTTTAGAATTGTTTTTTTTTATATTGAATGTCCATTGATAAATATACATTGCATGGATAAATATACCAGTCAATACGTATACTTAAATGCACAACTTTAAATACGCGATTGTAACCTGGATCTCATACATTTAATCCATTTTGACATAGTGTCTACGTCTTCTTTTTCATATCTGGCCATCGCCTGATGTAATTTTCTACAGAATGCATGTTATTCATAAAATTCCCACACCAGTTTAGAGACCAAAGAACTATATGCGGTATATCGCATATATTTGCCCCCACAAGAGTCAAATTTTTAAAACATCCTTAAATGTGCTGACTTCAATAAATTGTATGAAAAATATAAATTAACAGAAAATATTATAGTGTGAAAGCAGTGTATTCACAATTTTTGTTTTTATGACGTCACAAACTAGTCCGATTTTATATCCTTTTTCAGAAAGAGGACAAAATGGACAATATTTCAACAATTTTAGCTTTAAAATTTATAGAGCGCAAGTTTGTTCAGGAACAATATTAACATATTTTTTTGATATTATCATTCTACATATTATATCAAAATATTGATCCTGAACACACATGCGCTCGGTGACTTTTACTCAAAATATCGAAGAAATATGTACATTTTACTGTAAAATTCATAAAAAACTGAAATTGACGTCACGTTTGTGACGTCATTACGTACATATGGCGTCATCACTTATGAAAATATTCAGTGCTTTGAAGTCAGCAAATATTCCCCTGTTTAAGAACTTAATTAAATATATCTCCATCTAAGTTTGATTTGGGGGGCAAATATTGGTTATTACGGAATAAAGTTCTTTATGACTTTTATTATTAGAGAATAATTTAATTTTATTTGTATTCTCGCCTCCCATTGGTTGATTACCAAAAAGGAACGCATAACATTTTGTATAATCTGGTTTGGTATGGGGACACACCCCCTTGACGACCAGCTTAATCATCATATCCATGCAATCCCCTCATTTCCAGTCCTCGGAATCCATGGAAAATTCCAGATTTAATAAATGTACCTTCAACTTTAATCAATTACTCGTTCTTACCTCATGTAAACAAACATCATGGCTGTTAGATCTATGAATCAGTCATTACCTCCCCTCGCTTCAAATCACTTCCGTTACTACGGTTGTATTATTGCGCGGTAAATTTGAACTTATAAAAAGCAACACAATTTTACATCAAAAGTTGTTTAATTATTTTAAAATTAAATTATAAGGAATGACTTTAATTCTTGGCCATATTATCGAGTATAATCTGGTTTGGGTCAGTTTACGCTTTTTTATAATCCGCTTCGCGGATTATAAAGCGTAAACTGACCCAAACCAGATTATACTCGATAATATGGCCAAGAATTAAAGTCATTCCTTAAAAAAAAGATACATAGTCTATTTTTTACAACAATCTAAAAAAAAAAACCAACAATAACCTTATAAACACCACGTGGACAAACTGGATTTTCATAGGGGAGATGTCTAATAAAGGTAATAGTAGCATTTAAAGTATTGAAGAATATTACAGGTAGTTTATTTCGGATTGACATACGCTACTGCAAAACCACATTTTTTAGTTCTT
The DNA here is from genome assembly GCF_032062105.1 of Saccostrea cuccullata. NCBI lineage: Eukaryota > Metazoa > Mollusca > Bivalvia > Ostreida > Ostreidae > Saccostrea > Saccostrea cuccullata. The sequence continues at coordinate 24,449 of NW_026920524.1, read as the reverse complement.
TTTTTTTTTTAAATTCTTCTCCAAACTGAACATATAAAAAGTAGGGATGGCAATCAATTGCTGAATTGCTAATCGGTTAACCGAAAAACGTTCCGACCGATTAACCGGTTAGTCGTATCAAGGGATGTTGACAATTTCTTTTCATATACACAAGAAGGCTAAAAAGAACTGTAGAAGTTAAATTCTGTTTATTTTGATCGGGGATTTTTTTCTGTACATAAAATTATATTTTATTTTAATTTCCATAGACAATAAAAATAAAGAAAACCATGAATCTTGCTTCAGAAATCAGACGGGGATGATTTTTGGAGTTGTGAAAGAAGTTAATTCTACATTGTCACCATAATCGGAACTCTCGCTTTAATTACAGTTTAAAACGTTCTTTCTAAAAATTTTATTTAACGGTTAACGGCAAAATATAGACATATCATAATTAAAAGTACTTAACGGTGATATTAACAATATCATTAAAAAATCACAGGCCTATTCCGGTAACGGCATAATGTTTTAAGAGTAATAAACACCTTATGAATTGACTAATTACCCCTGCGATCTCAATCTGGAGAGCTATAATTACCTTCAAAAATTCTTAATCATAAGATGTGTAAAAACACTAAATAAACATCTACGCAGTGGTTTCCTTTCTAAAAAAAAGAAGAAGAAGAAGTAGAATAAGGAATTTTAAGGAAACTGTGTATAAATTTTCATAAGATTTTATTTTTTCCGACTAACCGATTGCGGATTTTCTAACCGATTAATTAGCATCGTTCCGACCGATTAATCGATTAACCGGTTAAGAATTTCCATTTCTAATAAAAAGTCTTACAGGAATAAGGTACAAAAGCGGAGTTTGGAAGTATTTAGGAAACATATGTAACGGTCTCCGTTTCGCTAAAACTAGTCATATTTGTATCTCGCTACAGGGGACCTTTTTTTACTATCGCCAAAAATAAAGGTCTTGGTAAGTTTTGAAAAATGTGTAGCTCATTACTCATATGCAGTTTAAAGTTACTTAATATTAATATTTAATGGGTATTCCCAATACTTTTATAACTTTTATTTTCGTGTGATATTACATTAACAATACCAAAATTAACTATTCTCCGCCCCCTTTATGCATTTTTAACAGTGCACCATTCTTGTCGACTACTCAACTAATTGGCCTGATATATCTGACAGGCATTGATGAAAGAAGGGACCAAATGGGGGGGGGGGGGTACATTTTAATCAATAATAAAGTCGTGGAAAATTTGGAAGGGTTTTAAACTATTAAACAAGCATTTATAATATTTACTAGAAATAAATTTTTAGTATTACCGGGGTGCCACTATTCTTACATAGTGTAAGAGGTAATCAATATTACAAAAATGGCATTATCAACGTGTGATTCACCATTATTACGACAACATGATACAACTTGTTTATTGTGTCAGTCCTTACGTGTACTCTTTCTTAGATGTTAACTTCTCCTTCTTCTCCACTATATAGTTGCTTATGAAAATGTCTCGTTCTTTAGAAGATTTCGTGATGATTTTCACGCATTCAGGTATTGATCTAGTAGAAAACTGCTGTGAGGCAAATTCTAGGATATCAGGACATGTTTCTTTGTCTTCCTCATGACAGCGTGTACTAAAACGATGGTAATAAACATTTTGTCTTAAAAGACTAACTCATTAAGTACAGAAATAACAAGAAAAAAATATAGTTTTTTTTTTTTTAAATGGAGTCTTACATATTACCTAGAAACTTCAATACAAGTAAAAAGTAATTTAGCAAAATAAATATTTAAAAAAATTATTTTTTCTCTGTAACTGGGTTATACAATACCGTCCATGAAATTATGGATTTTGAACCTCGAAGACTTTTAATAAAGTACTTAGGTGCTGTTCACATCGGTATTTTTTGACATCATATGACCCACTTAAGTCACGTAGGCTCATATTTAAGGTCAAACAATGAAATGTAAAATTTAACCAAAAATCGCAAGGGCAAGGGAAACAAAAAATAACTGCACAATGTTTAAGGTTGTTCCTATTTATCTATATTTCCTCAAAAGTGATGTTTCGCTTCGTGATCGGGAGGCCCGGGTTCGATTCTCGTTCCCGGCGCCGCGTCAAACCTAAGACGTAAAAATAGGTAGCGACTGTTCCTTCGCCAAGCGCTCGGCATCAGAAATGAAAGTCATGGGTCTTTCGGATATGACCTTAAAAACGTACGTCCCGCTTCTCGGTAGGCGCTGGCACGATAAAGAACCCTCACTGCTCAATGGCCCTGAGTGCCGAGTATAGGTCTAAATTTGAAGCCCTTCACCGGCATACGGTGACGTCTCCATATGAGTGAAAAATTCTCAAGAGGGACGCTAAACAATATACAATCAATCAATCAAAAGTGATGCTCATTCAGTTAGTTTTCCGATATATTTGAGTTATTCAGCTAAAAGAGACAGTAGTGTAAAAAGAAAGATTTTTTCCAAATTTCATCAGGAAATATAAATTACCTAAAGGATTACAAAGAAATGAGCATCAGTTTTTGAAAACTATAAACAATAGAATAAATAATTTAAAATAAAAACCTACTTTTAAGATTGTCACCTTTTCCTTGCACTTTTTGATTAAAAAATTGAAATCTTGGTATATAGAGTCAATCTACTTATAGATTTCAGAGGCATCATTGACCTGGAATGGGCGATAACTTTATTATCCTTGATATAGTTTGGTTACCTCGTAAATTTACATAAATATACATGCGGACTGGACTGGACTCTCTTTTTACTAAATCAAAACTGTTTGCATAAAAATCCTTGATATTTCTTTCTATTTTGTGTATTCGTTCTCTATTCATTATATACATTATGTATGCTCAAAGATGTCTTTAAAACCTTCCGCATTTCCTCAAAGATGTGTATACATGTAGTATAACACACATAAGTCTAAAGTTTGCCGCAATATTTATCATGTAAAATACCGATGATGAATAAAAAAAAAACCCAGAAAATAGTCATTCATCATTAATATCAAATCGGTAGCCTCAATAATTAATTAGATATATGTATCTATACCCCTCTCTCACTACTGCACAAAGCTACACTTGTGTTAAAAAAGTGTTTTTGCCGCATGCATACGGGATTCTACAACGGCTTCAATCAAACATCCTACTGTTAAGGGATTTAAACTAAGTTATAAGTTTAAGGCAGTAATTGGACAGTCTTCGGGGTATACTTCTGTATTTGTTTTCTATAAAGTCTTGAGACAACATTACCCTTCAAAATCATGAAATCGACAATATTTCTGGACCAGAAGTGACGTCATCAAAACACAAAAATGAATAAGGTTCAAGTAATTTAAGTTTCATTTAAATCCATCAAGCCGTTTTCGAGAAATCGTGTAAGAAAATAAGAATAATAAAATATAAGAAGAAAAGTGAAAAAGAAACGCTGAAGACAAAAGACCTTAATAATAAAGTGGGAAAGAAAACTAAAAGTAACAAGAATGCCTTTGGCTGAATACGGAAAATTTTTTGAAGGTTTCAGAGTTAAAACTACATGTTTTAAAACTCAGTTTTGGGATCATAATCATCGGGAAATTTAACAAAACTAAATTTTCCTTACATAGGACTGGTTATGTAATTTTAAGTTCATGGTATTTTAACATGTTGACTTTATATTTCGCTTGCTTAAGCTGTCACTGATGTAATTGAAACTTTAAAAACTTTCAATGTTTTCATAATTTTGAGTACATTGTGCTATAGAGAAAATTTAATTTAATACTCCGAAATAGGTTATTGTAAAAAAAATCTCTATTTTCAAATATTTTGAAAAGTTTCTACACTGTGAGATGTGACAGTCTTAACAATTAAAAAAGAGCTACTGACTGGTCTAACCTGTCCTGAGAGTCCCTATTGCGTGCATAGAGCAGACCTGGTATCGATTCGGTTGATGTGTTCTCTATAGGGCTTGGCCTCTGTTCATCTATAAAATAAAAAAAAGAAATATGATAAAATAATAGAATAAATGTTATAAATATATAAACCAACTAGACTCAGCCTTACACAGAGCAGTCCCAGCGGCCCCAAAGAGCAGTCCCCTCTATCCCAGTAAGCAGTCCCAGCAGTCCAACTGGCCTTGGTTAATTAATTAAATGAGTGGAGCTTAGACAGAAATGAGATTTCCCATAAAAAATGTAACCATAAAAGGCAGTGATGATGCATTTCTTTTCTTGGTAGTATCTTTTGTGACAGTCATTTCTAAACTGTTAAAAAATCATATGTTAGTTCTAACAAAAACAAATCATTTTCTGTAATATATTCTGTGCTTGATATTACACTGTAGTTTCCATATTTATTTACTTATTTAAAAGAAAGATAAACTTGAACTGTTTATTTTCTACAAGTATAAGCTTTTGATAATTGCGTGGACCCTGAGGTCCACATAGTAAATATATAAGCGAGGTTAAACCGGATGCCATGGGCAAACGACAGGCTACGCATGCGCGAGAATGCTGGAGAGTTCGCACCTTAGGTAACTTGCCCGTAGAATAATTCGCCTTATTCGAACTAGAATATGCTATTGATTGGCAAATCGCGCTTTTAAATCCGCATATCGCATTTACATATTCATTGGCGGATCTGAATTTCCCTCTTACATATATACTTTTATATACAAACTAAACTTGGATTCTATCATGTCTATGGTACAAGCATTTTAAAAAAGTAGGAAGAATTTGCAGTATATAGATAACTTAACAACTTGAATGAAAAACGTCATTCAACGACTAGTTCTAACTTTTAAAAGAAAGATAGAACAAGTTTTTACTAGCATTAGTTTTGGGCATCAAGGCTCGCAAAATTATTTACTTATTTCAACAATCCAATACCGTTTGATAGAAGTCTATATAATTATAGCAACGGCTTTTAATGTGTGTGTGTGGAGGGGGGGGGGGGTTCGACAAAAAAAAAATCTGCATGCTACAGACCTGTGATACACGTGAACCATCAGATCTCTATTTCCCCTGATAGATTTTTTCCGCATAAATCCAGAACAGGTGTCAAGTCCCAGTCATTATGGGATACATGTATCAAAATAGCCCGATTTTTGAAACTGACAAAACTAAGGCTCCTAATCGGAAATGCAAATTTTACAAATTTGCTTTGAGACTACAATCAGTCATAAGTAGGCAGATCATTGTGGAAAATATTAACAAACCTCCACGAATATTCACTACATCTAGAAAATTGCTGAAAATTGGATTTCGGTTAGAAAAACATGCATATGGTCCACGTATTGCAGTCCTTTTTTAAAGGACAGCAAGTTGTTTTTTAATAATATTGGAGCTAACCAAAAATAAAGAAAGAAAGATGAAATTATCAAATACAGAAAAAACGGAATTATTGAATAAAGAAAAACGAAATTTTTAAATTTTAGAAAATGAAACCAAAATACGGAATGTATAGATGTGCATGATAAGGGCCTGAACCCTTGAATTATTCCAGCAAGCGCATGTTTTATATAGCATCACCTAGTAACTATTTACACCTTATATTGTTTCGACATTATAAACCTGTGGGGAAAAGGAAAAATTAGAGAAGAAATGAATATCAAATTGAAAAACGTAGAAAAATTATGTGTACACCGCCTAAAATTCCCATTTCTGTAAACAAGTCATAAACAAGTTTACGGGTATTTGTTCTTGTGTCGTACCCCCACATCATTGTTGGAGCCTGTAAGCCTGGACGTACGTGTAGCGAAGATGGCTGTTTCTGCTTACATAAAATTAATGACATTCCAATAAAGCTCGTGAATCGCTAGAAGGTCAAGACATTGCGTATCATATTACTGAATACCCCCGGACTTAACTTACCGTTCTATCTGTGTACTCATAAATCCAAGGTTATGGAAGATATAAAGAGGAAAATGATTTGATTACTTTATGGGATTTACTATGTGCAAGTGTGTGCATTGTTTGTTCACAGATATCAATGACATATAAATAAAGATTGAGAGTTTATCATTTAAAAGATGTTAAATTAAGTACTACAGTAGTCAGTCCAACCAAATTATAAATAGTACAGCTTGAGAGTTTGACATTTATTTGGAAAAAGTGAGATCAAATAAATATACAAAGGAGAGGCCAAGTTAAAAAAATGATGACAAAAGTAGAAGCTCTCCCCAACATCAGAAGTTGAATAAAATATCTTGAGTTGTTAATTTCTTTGATATTTGAAGAGATACCAATGTTAGCAGAGAGAGTAATAAGGCTTTTTCAAGATATGACCATATTGCATTACATGTACTAAGTATATGATGGAATATGTACTGTCCTTATTTTGTTCAAGTAAATAATTATTTACTTTGTTCTTTACTCTGTAAAATTGTAATTTTGAAAATGGGCCCAAAAAAATGCAAAACGCTGAGGTGATCGCAGTAGAGTCTCCTACAGCGCCGGGACAACGTGACAAGATCTCCACTGAAGCTGTATTGTCGCGTAGGGTCTCCTAGAACGCCAGGGGACGGCGATCACTTTTGCCCTGCACACAATACGCGCCGTGTTGTCGCGGTCTGATAACAACGCAGAAGAAACATAATATGATCGCCGTAGCAGCGCGGTGAGATCTCCAACAAAGTAATGGGAGCTCCGTACGAACGCCTGATCGTGACAAGGAGCGCACGGCGGGTGTGACTGGTCGGCAGGGGATGCTCACTTCTCCATGGCACCTGATCCCACCTCTGATGTTTCGGGGGTCGGTGTTTGCTCTGCTCTTATTTTGTATTGTTTTATGGACTTTGAGACTGAATACTATTCATTATCTCCATATCCTTCATAAAACTATGAATAATTTAGCCTTAATTATTAAAGAGAACATGTTTCATTGTTAGGAATATTTTTGGCATGATTAGAAGTCTTTTCATCGTGTAACTTGAATCTTTAAAAAAGGATGTTTTACATTCCTTCTGAATAAATATCAATGAGTATAGAACGCACTGTGAACGTATTGTGAACGCATCCAGCTCGGTGAGAACGCCGTGAACACGAAGTAAAAACTCCTAACGCGCCGTGAAAACTCCGCAGTCAATCGCCGGGATATCTCCGTGGGAACGCTATAGAACGCCGTGAGATCGCCATAGAATCGCGTCCGTCGCCGTAGGAACGCCGTGAGGAGTCACATCTTCATTTTGTGAAAATTTTACAGAAATGTGTGCAATTTCTTGAGATTCCACGGAGATTTTTAAAATTTAACATTGCTGGAATGACTCCATGTGATCGCAGCTTGGTTTGACAGGGCCTTAAATGTTGATACCATAAAATAAATATATTAACTAAAACAAGAGCATTCAAATCGATTTTATGTGTCTAATTTTCTATGTAATTCAATGCTGATAATTACAAATCCGGTAGTTGAAATAAGTTATCCGGCCATGTCAGACTTTAAAATTTATTAAAAATACAACATTGAAGTTTGTTTAATTACAATTAAAGAAAAGTTCATTCATAAATTTTAATTTTGATGTTGCACATTTTTCATTGCCTGGAATCAAAGCATTGAAGATTTTTTTTATAATAACATGTTCACTATTAAACAACTGTTCAATAATAATTATTAACTAGAGCCGAGCTCGTTGCTACGCAGCTAGTAGGTCTTCCGTTGGAGATGTGGACAGGAAATACCGACCTTGTGTCAAGGTCATTGCACTTTCTTATGTGAACAACCTTTCTACTCAGCATGAGTCCCTAATGAATCTCAATTACAAAGTTTTGATTGAACATTTTTTTTCGATGTCAGTGACCTTGATTTGCCAGAAAGACTTTGGATCAAGTTCATACCACAACCTGTAATAAAAAGTAATCTCTACTTTAAGTCAATACTTTAATTCAAAGCGAGAAAAAGAAGATACATTTTCTGTCAGTGACTTTGACTTGACGGATGACAATTTCTAGTTGTTTTAGAACACATTTTTGAGTATGAGCCTTAGTATACTGGAATATGGCAGATTCTATGATTTCCTGTACTTTTTTTTTTCTTTATGAAAGGTGTTTTTTTTCAAGTTTGGGAAATGAAACAAGTCAAAGGCTGAAAGTGCTGACCAATGTTGTTGATATGACAAAACATTAACTTTCTTTTTATTCCCGGAACCCATATACTCCTCATGGCCTGTTGGTATGGACGCTGTCATGAAGAAATTTAATGTAGGAGATTCCTCATTCTGGCTCCTTCCTCTCATAAATCTTTCACTTTTTTGCAAAAATTTTGCTTTTTAGACTCTTCATGAAATTGAAATTACTCCCCCAATAAAAATTTTAATAATAAGACCACTAATATTTAAGAAAATAGCATACAAAACTGGTTTGTGTTCTCGCTATTCTCTGCTCTTTCTGGCCTTTGCTGTTTTTTCAGCTGTATCACATCGTTGAATTTGTTTTGATGGTTTAAAGCAAAATGGATTCAAGTTTTATTATCTGTTTGAATTTCAGACAAAGATGGATAAATTAAATAATTGGCCAGATATTCCTTCACGCTTCGTTTTCACTCATTTTTCATAATATTCGGTGACCTTTGAATTTTAAACTTTTTTCTATCAAATGTTTCTTTAAAACAGTGTGAACTACCTCAAAATTGATGTCTATCAAATTTATACTTTGTGTCTTAAAGTCAATCAAACATACTCAGTGATAATTTGTTGAATTTTTGCAAATGTATGTCCTTGTCGCAAAGGACGGTACCCGTTTTTGATGTCCATTATAAGTATATTTTTATTCATTGAAATGAACCTGCATGTTCATGTGTGTATAAAACAGACATTGACATTGGTTGCGGTAAATTTCACATATTTCAGTTAATATATCTTTGGGATTCTGAACAAGTTTTACAGCAGCTTCAATGGAGCGTTAAATTTCACATATTTCAGTTAATATATCTTTGGGATTCTGAACAAGTTTTACAGCAGCTTCAATGGAGCGTTAAATTTCACTCTAGTTTGTTGATTCTTGACAATTCATTTTAAATGCAGTGTCTCGACTAGCTCTTTTTTTCCAGCTTCTCACAATGGAACTATGTGATGAAAAGTGGTCACATTAACTGTTATCAATTCATTATAGATTCAATTATTAGAGAAAGTCAAGTTTAATGGCATCGGATTTCTATGTTATATGTCATCGAGCTGATGACATTATTTATTCAACGTTCCTCGTATTTTAAAACGACCTCTTCTTATTTTTACTAATCGTATTTCAAACTAATCTCCGCTATATATATTCCGTTTGAAGAGGATGCAGCCCTTCATTTGATATGTGGCGCTGTATTTAGAGCGTCTGCTCTAAAGTTGATCCTAAAGTCGTGGGTTCGAATCCCACTGTGGGACGCGGGGACCAGTTCTGTCGATGTGACCGTATAAACCGAGGTCCAATGTCACTGGCACGAAAAAAATCCATCCCTGCTCAATGTTCCTCAATGCCTATTATAGGAAAATATATCTGCAGCTCTCCACCGGCAAGTGGTGGCGTCTCCATGTGAGTGAAAAATTCTCGAAAGAATGTCAAAACAATATATAATCAACATATTTTGGGTGTCCCACAACAAAACATGGACAATGCCATGCATTATACTGACATATGGAAGTCGTGGAAATCATGAAGTGAGCTTAGTACTCACAGTACCTCTAGTTCAAACCAAGACAACCGTTCACGGTATCTCAGTCGGTAGAGCGCTCGCTCCGTGATCGGGAGGTTGTGAGTTCGTATCTCGGTCGCGACTGACCTAGTCGATAAAATGGGTAGCAACTGTTCCTTCGCCATGCGCTCGGCACTTTGAAGTGAAAGTTGCGGGTCCTTCGGATGAGACCTTAAAAACCGAGGGCCCGTGTCAGGGGCAGGCGTTGGCACGATAAAGATCCCTCACTGCTCAATGGCCCTGACAATCTGATTAAAATGCAGATCTCTACATAGCGCAAAGCGCAGAGAGTCTCTGCGCTTTGCGCTTTGTAGAGATCTGTATTTTAATCAGAGTCTCTGCGCTTTGCGCTATGTAGAGATCTGTATTTTAATCAGATTGTGGCCCTGATTGCCGAGTAAAGGTCAAAATTTGAAGCACTTCACCTGCATATGGTGACGTTTCCATATAAGTGAAAAATTCTCGAGAGGGACGTTAAGGATACACCAAAGGCTTTTTTCAAGATTTTTGTCAATTTTGAGATTTTTGGCTAAGAAAACAATGCTAATCACTGCTTTATAATGCATGAAAAATTCTTGCTGATTATTAAATGGGTTTCTAATTATTTAACAATAATCAAACATAAACACTAACACATGTGAATGTGCCGTTATTAAAGCTTCTGATTTGGTCTGTAACTGCCTGCTTCTGAAAGGAGCAATAAATCACTGTGACCACTTGGGGAATTCTTCACTAGCCACACAGAGGTTATCAGTAATTAATCTACAGGGAATCTAGATTTAGGGAAGGAGATCTAACAGGTCACTAATGACCATGAAATAGGAGGTGGGGCTTAGCTCTTGCCATTTTGCCGGGAAATCTTTCTGATTCAGAATTGAACCTATTTTACTTCATTTAAAGCACCTAAATAAAGAATAGAACCTCCCATTCTTGTGAATATGCATAGGAAATATAGATAAGTGACAGGTATCCAAAGCTGAATCTCCAAGGTGTCATATATTTCTAGCTTTGGCAGACTTTGTTGTGTAATGGGTTTTTGCCCCCTACTGTAAAGTAAGATCAGACAGTTGGTGGTATTATTTCAAAGGATTCAGCTCCCTTATTTATTGACCAATTTCTCTGAAAACTGGCCAGAATGCGTCTCAAATGTGTGTTCACAAAACCGTATCTCAGATTTTTGATATCTTGCTCTGTTCTCGAATTATTGGGGGAAATGTAGAATTGGGCTAATAAATTGGTAAAATTGAAAGACAAATGGACGTAACTTTTGAATAAGAAGATTTATCAAAAATCTGAGATACGGTTTTAAAGTTCAATCTTTAATCTACATTTAGGCAAAATTTTGACTTTGAGAGGTGAAATACAAAAAAGTTGATTTATAAAATATAAATGCACTAATATTTACATTAAAATATTAATAATTTTTTAATAAGATAAAAATGAAAATTTAAATTAGGATCATTAAATAGTAGATTTAACAAGCTTTCAAATGATATATACTTTTAATATGTTATCTTTGTTAATAAAAGAATTACAAGCAAATTAAATTTTGCCCTTTGGAAACCTTTGGTGTATCCTTAAACAATATACAATCAAACATAGAGAGTGCGAGGGTTTGCCATTGGATAAAACCCCTCTTCATGCATAGATACATTAATATTATATGATTCTTCCACCAAGGGATTTACATTCTGAGAGTTTAGTCGTATAAAGTACATCATGACTTGGGTTTTAATAAAAGAAGAAACTAAAAGTCTACCTTGTTCACACAATGTTGAAACATTACATGTTGTGTTGTTGCGTCCTAGATCTGTTTTACAATATCTAGCATGTATTTTTTTATAAACATATTTTTGTTTGTAAAGCGAGTTTATCATATGAGTTGTTATTTCTTATTGCTCGAAGCATCGCCCTGTATCAAGAAAGATAATCATCCATAAGCCAGACTTCACTATTCAAACATAAAAAAGGACGAACCAGGTGCAGAGTGTCAAATAATTTACAAGACAAATTCATAGGTAGTTGTGTAAAGTTGGTGAAAATTTTTCTTAAGGAGAATATTACTTTTAAGCCTTTAATTCTTATACAATTCTAGTATTCCTTTGTGTAAACTTCCTTTACGGTCAATTATTGTTCCAAGAAAATTATATTCTATTACTTCTTCAAGAGGGTTTTATCATAATTAAACACAGGGGTTGGTTTATATATTTTTTGAAAGGTTAAAACTTTTGCTTTTGTAGTATTCACAGATAATTGCCAATTTAAGCAATGTTTCTACTGTTTGTTCATTGTACTCTGTAAACAACTATGTGACTCTGAAAGCAGAACAAGGTCATCTGCAAAACTTAAACTAAATAAAACAATAAAACTGTTTAAATGGAAGAGAGTTGTAAAAGAATGCTCTATCCTATGGGAGGAGGATGTCTCTTAATTAACGGAGTTTTAAGATCCACTAAATAAATTAAGCTCGATTATCAAATTCACTTTAGAAACAAATGATATGTAATGCCTTTTCCCGATGTTCTTGTAACAAAAGATTGATTGTTTGATTAGTTGTATAATGTTTTACACCCCATTCGAGAATTATTAACTCATATAGAGTAGTAGTAGTAGTATCTTTAATGGCGTATACATTACATATATTGCCACATATAACATTACTTTATATATATACATTGGTAAACAGGTGTTACACAGGTGCTATTACAAATATATAGAAAACAGAAAGAAAAAATGTATAACAATGCAGGTGTCTTTTGTATCATTAATGCTGCTGCATGTTAGCATTTTCCCTCTTTTTAAAACATTCAAACACAAATTTCCCAAGTTTTTTAAGTATACTTTCAGAATTGGAATTAAGTAATTCAAAAAATTTTGCCATACTAGGTCTTGCATAATAATATTTTTTAATATATTTTTCTCTTAACTCGGTATGAAAGGTACATATCAAAACAAAATGATATTCGTCTTCTATTTCGTTCGATGTACAAAGTATACATTTCCGTTCACTTATTGGACATTTTTTATCATATCTACTAGATTCAATGCGTAGACAATGAGAAGATAATCTGAGTCTAGCTAATGCTTTTCTGTGTTTTTCATAATATATACAATTAAGATATTCAGCCTGTTGTATAGAAGGGTTTAGATATTTAAACAATTTAAGAGGATGAGCGTTTTCTATGTCTACTCTAAGTTTTTTGGAAAAAACAATCAGTTTGTCTTTGTTCAAAATACATATAAAAACATTTTCATTTACAGACTCAGGGAAATACCACACATCTCCAAAACCATGAGACAAAAGAGTCTCTCTCACAAAAATAATCCAGTTTGTAGCCATATTCTTATAATCATAATTATAAATTGATCTTATTAGACAGTTTTCTGATCTGAGAATTTTAAACCAATATTTAATAATGCGAAATGTTCTCGTTACTATTAACGGTTTTCTTCCTAATTCACCATAAACAGCCGGGGTACATGTTGAAGTTTTAACTCCCAGTAGTCTTTTACCAAATTTTAATTGTATTCTTTCTAATTCTTTTGCTGTTATAAATCCCCACACTTCTGCCCCATAATTCATTTTTGAAACACATGCAACGTTAAAAAGTTCACACACTGTTTTACAGTCTAGAGACAATTTTTGAACATTACTCATGAATGCATTATATAATTGTAGTGTTTTTTCTGCTGTTATTTTTACATGTTTCTTAAAAAGTCCATTTGAAGAAAACAACAACCCAAGATATGCGAAACTATCTACAATTTCAAGTGTGTTACCACTATAAGTACTGTATACAGGGAAATTTTCGCTCCCGTTTTATTTTCGCCCCTTTCGCCCTACCCACAGGTGGGCGTATTTAAAACAGGCCGAATCAAAAATACACAGTATGATTTATTAAACAGAATTGTAACTAGGCGAATATAAAACAGGGCAAAATTGTTTCCAAATGTGAAAGGGCGAAAATAAAACTGGGCGAAAATAACCCTGTATACAGTAAATTTATATCCTTTTTTTATCTGCCCTTTTTGAAAAATCATTACTTTCGTTTTATCTACATTTACACAAAGACCCCACTTTTGACAATATGTATATAGGCTGTTAAGGTGGTTTTGTAACCCATTGGGTGTTTCGCTTATTATGGCTAAATCGTCAGCGAACAATAGTAAAAAGATATTTATTTGGTCAATTTGTATGCCACACGCTAAGTTTTCATGTAGAGTTGTCTCCAGATCTTCCAAAAATAACGAAAATAATATTGGGGATAAAATGTCCCCTTGTAAGACAACTAGTTCATTATCAAAAACATTTGTAAGGGAGCCATTTAACCGAACACAACTGTTCACATCCTCATACATAGCTTTAATAATTCTTAACATTTTACCATCATACCTAGCTTTAATAATTTGTAGAACAATGCATTTCTATCCACCGTATCAAATGCTCTGCGAAAATCTACGAAAGCACAAAAAAGTTTTTTACCTTTTGCAATATTAAAATCAATGGTATTTTTTAAAACATATGCAGCATCAATAGTGCTATAACCTTTCATAAATCCATATTGTGCATCAGATATAATCTTGTTGTCTTCAGACCATTTTTGCAATCTATTATTCAATATACGAGAAAACAATTTAGCTAAAGAACTTAATAAAGTTATTCCCCTGTAGTTTTGTGGATCCATTTTATCCCCTTTTTTGAATATCGGCACTATGATACCCAATTTCCATTTGGATGGAAAACAACCATTGCTAAGAATTGCATTGAAAAGCACATTTAACACTGGTTCCAGCGTAGAAACGTCACCGAATGCCGGTGAAAAACTTCAAATTAAACCTATGCTTGGCACTCAGGGCCATTGAGCAGTGGAAAAAAGATAATACCATCTTAAATACTGATATTTACTATAAACATGATAAACCAAACAAAACCTGCATTTTGGATCAAGTCATTCCCACCATATTAAAACAACTATACCATATAATCTCACAAGAAGGATATGCACCATTGTGAGTAATATCACTAGCAGGGACATCCGTCTGGAGGAATTAAAATTGTATTAAAATTGCAAAAAAATATCCAGAGCACTTTTAGACAGTGGTATAAGGAAAGCCAAAAAGTGCGATAGTTTGTATGGAATTGCCTCCCGCCTCAGTGATGTGCCCCCTCCTGAAAAAAATTTATTGAACAAAAGTAGGAAGATTTTTTTTATTTAATTAATTTTTTTCCCATTACATGTATCACATGCACCAAGCAAAACACTGAAATATAGTGTCAGATCTATGTAAAATTAGGTGGGTTTTTTTGTTGATGGTAGATACTTTTTTTTTAAAGTCAGAAAATGTATTGACTGTTTACTGAGATTTTTATCAAAATTTAAAATTTATCTTCAATTTATATAAAAAAAATTATCTCCCTCCCTCCCTCCTGTGTCTGAAACCCTTCAGACGGCAATTCCAAATAAACAATTTTTTAAGGATGGCCTAAGGCAATTATTCTTAAACACACTGCGAATAACGGTGAAATAATACCCTTTGTGCACATGCACAATTCGAGAAATAATGGTACAGTGTATTGTTTTTTCCACTTTTTGTTCAACTATATAGCTAATCAAGTAGCAAGCTAACAAAAAGCCTACGGCCATTCATTAATGATAAGCGAAGTGAAATTCTCATGCAAAAATATGTAATTGAAAACTTACTTGGTTTATAATTTTCTTCCTGTGCCATATTTTCAAATGTTTAGTTTGTATTAAATTGCAATACAAAATTATCACATTGCACATTGAGCAATAAATGTACGCTGTTTACGCCCTCATCACTTCTTTAAAATGGCCGATATCGATGTAGTCACACTAGATTTATTTCATCATGACCTCAGTGTTTTATTTTTATTCTTCTGGGAATTCTTTTTGAGCTAGATTGTTCTCTTTCATATACCTAATCTACCTTTTTTCACAGCCTAATTGAAATATAATACATTGTGTTGTTTAACCACGAGGACAATTTTGAAGGGCACATATCTTTTCTCCTATAGAATATTCTCTTTTTAGGATACATGAACTGTTGAAGCCTAAAATACACAATATGCACCTTTAAATTCCTGACGTCCGAAATTTAAGCTACAACAAAAGAATTTATGCATCAGTGCAAGAAGTGTTTTGTAATTCTAACCACAGAAAGATGAGATAGATGTAGAAAAAGGTTACAAAGGCATCACTTGTCGTCTAAAATCGTAAGTTAAACTAAATACACCCTGAACTGGTCTTTTAAAAGGTTTAATTGGATACAATTGCATAATGCACTCTGTAACATGTTGATGAAAACAGCACTCCAACACTAAGTCGCAATGAAATCAGTTCGAATTCTGTCAACAATTCATGAGGCACATTTTCATTTCGAAACAAAAAGTAGCATGAAACATATGGAAATGACTAATAGTATTCAAGTTTAAAAGTCCATTTAAAAACTACAAAGTAGGAGCATACCGACACAAATTCCAGAAAAATATGTGTGGTTTTCTTTAATGGGTGTGAAAATGAAACCAACTTGCACTAGATTTTGTCCTTCGAGAGAAATGAATCGACTAAAATTAAGGTTTCAAAGAATATAAATTCTAAATAATTATGTGGGGTTTTTTCTGTTTGACATTTTCATTTATTGCTGTGATACAATTGTGTTGATTTAAATAAAATAAGACAACTGGGTGAAAAAAGTGGTTTCCCATCATGGGAAACTTTATGGAAACCACATGGAAACCTCAAGTTTACATCATGTTTCCCAGTGGTTTCCGCAGCAGATGCCAGGTTATTCCGCCAAGTTTCCGTGACACGGAAACTACTACGCTCCGATTCCATAAGGTATCCCGAACCACGGAAACCTATGTAAACCTGAAGTTTCCCGAACATCCATGTAGTTTCCCGTAATGGGAAACCTGAAGACTCCACTGGTTTCCAGAATCAGGAAACTTGATGGAATCGGAGCGT
Source organism: Saccostrea cuccullata (assembly GCF_032062105.1). NCBI lineage: Eukaryota > Metazoa > Mollusca > Bivalvia > Ostreida > Ostreidae > Saccostrea > Saccostrea cuccullata. Next base: position 7,803 of record NW_026920524.1, on the reverse strand, counting down.
AGTGGTTTCCGTGGAATGGAAACTTGGTGGAATCTTTAGGTTTCCTTTTACGGGAAACTACATTGAAGCTCGGGAAACCTCACAATTGCTAGAGTATCCGTGACTCAGGAAACCATATGGAATTGGAGCGTAGTGGTTTCCGTGGAATGGAAACTTGGTGGAATCTTTAGGTTTCCTTTTACGGGAAACTACATGGAAGCTTGAGAAACCTCACGATTCCTAAAGTTTCCCTGACTCAGGAAACCACATGGAATCGGAGCGTAGTGGTTTCCGTGGAATGGAAACTTGATGGAATCTTAAGGTTTCCTATTACGGGAAGCTACATGGCAGCTTGCAAAACCTTACGATTCCTAAAGTTTCCTTGACTCGGGAAACTATATGGAACTTGTATAGCAGTTTCTGTGTGGCGGAAACTTGGTGGAATTATCTGGAGTTCCATTCCTGGTTGAAATTACTGGGAAACTTCAAGATTCCCTAACTTTTCTAAAGGAAGCGATGTGAAATTATGTGTATTCTTTTCAAAAATCTATCAAAAAAATTATTACATGTAAGAGAAAAAGCATTACCATTTTATATGTTTGATAATTCATTTGATGTACAACAAGAGGCCCATGGGCCACATCGCTCACCTGAGAAGCTTTGACCATTCTGTTCTTTACCAGATTTCCCCCTTATTATACATAACGCATCCCCACCCTACCCCACTGATCATAATTTAGACATTTTGAAATCTACACTACCCCATGATCCTTCCATGGGCACATATGTTTCAGCTTTTTTGGCCCAGTGGTTCCTGAGAAGAAGATTTTCAAAGATTTTTCCTATATATTTCTATGTAAAACTTTGATTCCCTATAATGGCCCCGCCCTTCCCCGGGGGTCATGATTCCTACAATTTAGAATTTACACTACCCCAGAATGCTTCCACATAAGCTTCACTTTTTCTGGCCCAGTGGTTCTTGAGAAGAAGATTTTCAAAGATTTTTCCTATATATTTCTATATAAAACTTTGATTCCCCATTGTGGCCCTGCCGTTCCCCCGGGGGTCATGATGTGAACAATTTAGAATCTACACTATACCAGGATGCTTCCACATAAGTTTCAGCTTTTCTGGCCCAGTGGTTCTTGAGAAGAAGATTTTCAAAGATTTTTCCTATATATTTCTATGTAAAACTTTGATTCCCTATAATGGGCCCGCCCTTCCCCCGGGGGTCATGATTCCTACAATTTAGAATTTACACTACCCCAGAATGCTTCCACATAAGCTTCACTTTTTCTGGCCCAGTGGTTCTTGAGAAGAAGATTTTTCAAAGATTTTTCCTATATATTTCTATATAAAACTTTGATTCCCCATTGTGGCCCCGCTCTTCCCCCGGGGGTCATTATTTGAACAATTTAGAATCTACATTATACCAGGATGCTTCCACATAAGTTTCAGCTTTTCTGGCCCAGTGGTTCTTGAGAAGATTTTCAAAGATTTTTCCGGCCAGTGGTTCTTGAGAAGATTTTCAAAGATTTTTCCAATATATTTTTATGTAAAACTTTGATACCCCATTGTGGCCCTGCCCTTCCCCCGGGGGTCATGATGTGAACAATTTAGAATCTACACTATACCAGGATGCTTCCACATAAGTTTCAGCTTTTCTGGCCCAGTGGTTCTTGAGAAGAAGATTTTTCAAAGATTTTTCCTATATATTTCTATATAAAACTTTGATTCCCCATTGTGGCCCCGCTCTTCCCCTGGGGATCATTATTTGAACAATTTAGAATCTACATTATACCAGGATGCTTCCACATAAGTTTCAGCTTTTCGGGCCCAGTGGTTCTTGAGAAGAAGATTTTCAAAGATTTTTCCTATATATTTCTATGTAAAACTTTGATTCCCCATTGTGGCCCCGCCCTTCCCCCGGGGGTCATGATGTGAACAATTTAGAATCTACACTATACCAGGATGCTTCCACATAAGTTTCAGCTTTTCTGGCCCAGTGGTTCTTGAGAAGATTTTCAAAGATTTTTCCGGCCAGTGGTTCTTGAGAAGATTTTCAAAGATTTTTCCAATATATTTTTATGTAAAACTTTGATACCCCATTGTGGCCCTGCCCTTCCCCCGGGGGTCATGATGTGAACAATTTAGAATCTACATTATACCAGGATGCTTCCACATAAGTTTCAGCTTTTCTGGCCCAGTGGTTCTTGAGAAGATTTTCAAAGATTTTTCCGGCCAGTGGTTCTTGAGAAGATTTTCAAAGATTTTTCCAATATATTTTTATGTAAAACTTTGATACCCCATTGTGGCCCTGCCCTTCCCCCGGGGGTCATGATGTGAACAATTTAGAATCTACACTATACCAGGATGCTTCCACATAAGTTTCAGCTTTTCTGGCCCAGTGGTTCTTGAGAAGAAGATTTTTCAAAGATTTTTCCTATATATTTCTATATAAAACTTTGATTCCCCATTGTGGCCCCGCTCTTCCCCTGGGGATCATTATTTGAACAATTTAGAATCTACATTATACCAGGATGCTTCCACATAAGTTTCAGCTTTTCGGGCCCAGTGGTTCTTGAGAAGAAGATTTTCAAAGATTTTTCCTATATATTTCTATGTAAAACTTTGATTCCCCATTGTGGCCCCGCCCTTCCCCCGGGGGTCATGATGTGAACAATTTAGAATCTACACTACCCCAGGATGCTTCCACATATAATAAGTTTCAGCTTTTCTGGTCTAGTGGTTCTAGTAGAAGATTTTTTAATGACCCAGCCCTATTTTTGTCTTTTCTTGATTATCTCCCCTTGCGAGGGGATATGTCCCTTTATTTTAACAATTTAAATTTCCCTTCACCCAAGGATGCTTTGTACCAAGTTTGGTCAAAATTGGCCCAGTGGTTCTTGAGAAGAAGTCGAAAATGTGAAAAGTTTACAGACGGACAGACAGACGGACGGACGACGGACGCATTACTATCGCATAAGCTCTTCTGGTCTCTGACCAGCAGAGCTAAAAACGGAGAGGGCTACATTATTGCAGCTATACAGACCAATGTTTAAGTTGTTTCAGCTAGACTAGTCTTTTGGAGATGGCAGCAAATATTATTTTGACAATGGAATACATGTACGCATTCCGTTTATTGTATACTAGTTTGTTATGTATCCTACATAACCTTGATGTATAATATTGTGAAATTCCGACTTCATGATGATCTTATTGCTCCGTAATGCACATGTTTTTGTTTATTTAACAAATTGTGTTTACTGTGTTTGGTATTTTCAGTTTTACTTTAAACGAGGTGTGATCATAAAGTTTTCGAACTAATTGAAATATGTTTACAAAAGAAAAAAAAACTTTTTAAAGAATTATTATTTATAAGTTACATCTACGGTATATATACAGTGTATGCCACATCTGCCACTGTTTTGCTCATGTGCGAATCACGTGGTCCAGGCGGTCATGTCATATGCTCCGTTATCTACATTCAATTTTACTGTTCACAACAGCTTAAATTATGTATTTTTTTTCAAGTTTTGAACATACAGATTTTAAAATGGTTCTATTAATCCAAATTTATTGAAATTGAAACAGCTACAACAAAACATAAGAAATAATAAAGCACATTATTGTGCAAAGAGAAAGTTGAGCTTAACTCACTTCGAAAAATACAAATGAGAAAAATAGTCAAATAGCAAAAGATTTAGATTTAAAGATATGTACATGCATGATATTTTTTTTTAAATCTTGTAAATTATTCAGTTACAATGAAGTATGAAATAACGAACAGTATTCGTGCTCAAAAGTCCAGTAAACAATACAAAGAGAAAAAGAGAAAGTTTTACCATTTTAATTAAACACGTTTTATATTAACAATGCTAATTGAACCATTTACTAACCCTGTACGTGTACATACTGTCGCCGGCGACAATTTGTCCTTACATTCTATCCGTACATATCTTCATCCTTGAAGACATATTGATAAAGTCGGCAATAGCTATTTTTCTCCTTGTAGATTACTACATTAGGACATATTGAAGTTTGTGATTTTTGTTTTACTTCAAATATATTGTTTAAAGAGACTTCATAGCAGAGAGAGAGAGAGAGAATAGGACTATTCTTATTTTTAAGCGTTAAGCGCGCATGTGCTAGCGCTTTATAGGGTGTCTCAGATATTTTCACGATCTTTTATCAACGCCCTCTACCGACCGCATATATCAGGGCTGCATTCAATACCATAGTTGCTAGTAAACTTACACGTAGTGAATATGATTATGCTACATACCCAGTTGTTTTGAAAAGGCAGCTCGTCTACCCGTGAGATGTTGAAATAACTTCTATCATACAATCATTTCATTTATAACTAATATATGGAAAAAAGCATACAAAAATTGAATTGTGAGATTTTACGATTAGATAAAGAACATTCGTTCAGTTAGTATACCGGTCTATACGGGTGTTGCTAAAACGCGGAACGGAAAACGGAACGGAAGGCGGAACGGAACGGAAAACGGAAAATTTTTGTCAAACAAATAACATAGATTCGATATAAATCAGATAAATGAGCAATATTCTTGTTGTAAAAATCATTTCTGATTAAAATTTATAGTTAACTATTATTTATATTCATGAGTCATACACACCCTCCGTGGAAAAAATGGCACTGAAAGAAATTCGACCCCTCCCCCCCCCCCCCACACACACACACACGAAATAGGATTTTCGTGTTTGGGCAAAGGTCATATCCCCCTTTTTTTTGGCTTGTCAAATTTGTTGTATGTTGGAAAATTTTTACTGCCCCCCCACCTCCTCTTTCAATTTGTTTCCAATGTAATGTCTGAAAAAACAAAAATAACTAGTTAAGTATTCTATTCAGATTATGCACGCAGTGTCGAATTCGCGAATCGTGAAAGGGGGAGTGTCAGTTTCGGGTCTGTGAGGGGCCCACAGTCACATTAAAATTTGATTTATTAAACCTTAATATGTATATTTTGGACACAAAAAAAGGGGGGAGTGCATACCTATTACAACTTCTCAGACCTTTTCAATGAGCGGGAAAACAAACTCACTTTTTACAGGGTCATTCATATACACCTCCCCCCAAACATACACACATATGTACCGCAAACAAACAAAATTTCACTTCATTGAATGCAAAGATTCCGATTTATATCTACAACATGAAAGTTTTCCAACTTTGTCTATCCATAATTTAAATATATATAGAGAGCGACTCTATTTTGAATAAATTTTAACAACCAGTGTGTATAATAAGATATGTTTATTCGAGTTTGCCTTAAACGTAATCTTAATATTTTCTTTTTTTTTTTTTTTTACATTTTATTTCTCTTTTCATGGTCCATCTAGATATCAAATATTTGCCCCCCCCCCCCCCCCCAGTCATAAACTTTTTACTACGGAAATGTTCATTCAAGTTGACATCCTCACACTTTTTGCGAATGTAATTAATGTAGTATGTTAGTGTAAAAAAAATAGCACTGAAAGATGTTGGAGTTTGAACTTACTCCCCCTCCCGAATCAAACAATTGTTTCTTTTCGTGTTTTTGCTTGTCAAATACTTTCCAAGTTCGTTTCCCCCCCCCCCCCCCCACCCTTTCAAATTCGATTCTAGGTGACTGCTATTTTAGCGATTTTCGTTAAAAAGAGACTGGGCATGACAAAATCAGTTTGTATTTAATAGTGGGGGATTGAATATGTACAAGATATATTGTGTAAATGATAAATTTTGTATTTTAAGTGATTTAATCCAAAATAATATCTTCCGTTTTCCGTTCCGTTCCGCTTTCCGTTCCGCGTTTTAGCAACACCCGGTATATACAGCATTTCCCGTGATGCAAAGTGTTATCCAAGTAGGATTGTAGGATTTCAAACTTAGCATAAATATTTATAATGTATATTCTGTACGTGGCTGCTATTCTTGTTCAAATTTCGGATCTGTACTTAATATCATCTAGCAATAAAATCTTGAACGCGCCCCTAACGCCCCCTCTACAAATAATAAATGTATAATTATGTAAACAAATGGGTTCTACAATGCCTTTGCAAGGGCTACTATTGTTGACCTAAATTATCTCCGAGGTGTAATATGATTCTTTTTAAAGGTGATTCTATATATTTTTTTAAATGTTGTATATTATGTTCTTAAAATGACGAACTCTATTACGCGGAGTGAGACACTTTTAAGTGCTTAGACAGCCTACGAAATACAGCGCCACTAAGCAAGTTATGTAACTCTACTGAGTCGTCTAAAATATACAACTGGAAATCCCCGACCCTCTGTCGGCTACTTCAGTGTCGGAGTTATCACAATAGGTGTTTATTAGCACAGTCGATATTAATTTTCGTATGTACGGAAATCCTGCGTTAGTGGATAAGGACGTTCTTATCTCTGAACAATATGGTGCGTATTAATAACATAGGCGTCGGAACCGGGGGGGGGGGGGGGGGGGCTAGGGGGGCTTAGCACCCCCCCCCACTGGAATTTAATCTTTTAGAAGTATAATTCAATAAAAAAATATTTAACTATAGCTAAGTTCTATATCTAGTTTGTATCTACATTTTGTAGTTTCATTACATAATTGGCGTATTCGACTGGTACCTTTTTGATGAGTAACAAGCTAATTCAGAGAATTCGTATCCCCCGCTTAGGGAAAAAGTCGGCTCCCCTGACTGAATTTGTAGAATTATTAAATGTATACATGTATACTGAAGCAAATAAAATACATGTATGTCAATATGCATATAAAGATTTGATTGCTTATTCTTTATTATGTGTATAGAAGATTTTTTTATATAGAATATTTATCACACTGTAATGATGATTTTATAACCTCATAAATTTTTCATTTCACATGCTGAATACTATCATTTAGTAAAAAAAAAAAGGTATTTAAAAAAAAAAAAAAGAAAGGATCGACCGAGAATCGATCCCGGGACGTCTCACATTTGAAACGAGAGACAAAACCACTACACCACATTGTCGCTTTAGAACGTGTGAAGTATATGCAGAACTGAAGTCACATACATGTATATATTCATGTTTTCATGTTCGGTATTCTCAAAGTTTTACACAATCCATGGTGTTTGATTTATTTAGCCTTTATTAAACAGTTCTAATAAATGTAATAAGAACATAAAGTCCGCTGAGAACCTGTTTTATACGCAAGAACTCTCCTCATGCCCCTGCGCTAAAAATAGCGACAAGTAATACTATAAATACTAATAAAACAAACGGGGCGGGGCACTTTGAGAGGGGCGAGAGACGTCCTAGGGAGTTTTGGTATAAAATTACATTGCATAAGCTCGAAATCTTCTTGAAATATCGCCCGAAAATGATAGTTACACACAGACAGAATGTATAAATTTACGACCTTGAACTTTGACCTTTTGACCTCAAAATCAATAGGGGTCTTCATTAGGCCACAGGGAGTTGTTATGTAAAATTTCATTGCAATAGCTCAAATGGTTCTAGAGATATCGTGTGGAAACGAAAGTGTTTTAACAGACAGAATTTGCTTATTTATGACCTTGACCTTTGACCTTTTGACCTCAAAATCAATAGGGGTCTTCTTTAGTGCATAGGGAGTTGCTATGCTAAATTTCATTGCAAAAGCTCAAAGGGTTCTCGAGATATCGTGTGGAAACGAAAGCGTTACAGACAGACAGAAAGACGGACGGACGGACAAACCCAAATTAATATCCCCCACTTTTCAAGCGGGGGACAAAAATAGGCTCCGCCCATATGCGCACTACTTAAAAGTTTCTCAACAGTCTTGTACCAGTCGAACGCATAAAATGAGAAAT